>NW_026623525.1:959694-961093 GCF_030028575.1 Malurus melanocephalus
GTTCAGTTCTGGGAACACATGACTTAAAAGGCACAGGTTGAGCAATACGAATCCTTTCCAGGATCATGATCGAGGGTGTAGGAGTAGAAACCATGGCCCAGATTTGCCCTGTAAAGTCCGCATCTATAACTCTGGGGTGTACAAAGATTCCCTGCAAAGTGGCATTTGATCTTCCCACAAGCAAAACACTTAGTCCCTGGCCCAAAGGCCCATGTGCATTCAAGGGAACCTTGTGCACCTGCTGAGAGTTCAGAGTCACTGTTGCAGTGGTGGAAACATCCACGCCGGCTGCGCCTTTTGTGCTCCCTCTAAATGGGCTGAGTAAGCCTGCATCAGCAGCGTACTCCGGGGAAGTGCTTGTGTCTGTGCGCTCTTCCCCTTCGCGCTCTTCCCGTTTCCCGAGTTCCCTATCAGCCGCCCATTAGCATGGTATTTTGATCTACAATTTTTTGCATGGTGTCCAGGCTTGCCACATCTGCTGCACAAATCAGCCCTTTTATTTGCTCCCTGCCTTTGTTGCGACAGAGCCTTTGTGCACTCTGATCTCTTATGTCCTGTCCATCCGCATTCAAAGCATTTTTTYRGCGGCCTCAGGACTGCAGCCAGTGCTGACATTTTATGATCTATAGTCCCTATCCTCACACATGCATGCACCATGTCTGATGCAGAGGGATCAGCCGGGAGACTACCTATCACCTTCCTGCAATTCTCATTTGCATTATCTCTGGCTAGTTGCTTAACCAAGAGCTGCCACAAATTATCATCTTTAACCTGTTTTTCTATTGCAGCTGCAATTTTTTTGACGAATGGCAGMAATGGCTCTTTTGTTCCCTGCACATATCGAGGTTTTGGCGAAGCAATCTCCATGGTTTTTATTAAGGCAGCTATGCCTATTTGCTGACACTGCTCAAGCACTATAGGATCCCACCCAGCTTGAAGCTCTGGGAGGGCGAACGGACCCCTCCCCATCAGGGCATCAGCACCAACAGCAAGTCTGGGGTCTCCTTGTGGCTGGTGCATGTTAGCAATCGCTGCCTTGTCAGCCAAGAGCCCCCAATTGGTCTAGAAAACTCCATTCTGCACTGGCTGGAACGGCATTTGGGCAAGATGTTTAATGTCAGAAGGTGCAAGCAGATCAGTATTGATCACCCGAATGACCTGCATAATTTCCGGGGAGCCCAAACTGTACTTAGCAACTCTCGACTGTATGTCCTGAACAACTTTCTATGCAATCGGTCTTGCCTGATCCCTGCACAGCCTTATAAACTGGGAATTCCTGAATGTGTCCTGTCCATTCTTTATTCCCGTGGCTAACAAGAGGCATCCCTATCCTTTCTAGCATATTCCAGTTGCCACTCTCCAAAGCCTCCAGCTTCACCTGTTCCCAAAACCATCCTGG
>NW_026623525.1:965434-966641 GCF_030028575.1 Malurus melanocephalus
TGGAAGCAGAAGGAGGAGGAGGTGGGATTATGGAGGAGGAGGAAGAAGAGCAGGGAGAGGAAGCACCATGGGGTTCCACCACTCTCTGTATCTGCAGCCCCTGTGACCCTGGGTGCATCAACCCCATCACATCCCACAGGCACCTGGGTAGGGGGARCTCACCCCAAACATCKTGGGGGGTCCCTGGGAGGGTTTTTTTGAAGGGGATGTTTGGATCTTGCAGGACTGCAAAGTTAAGCCATAAATGCTGCTTGGGGGGACACTGGGGCATCCCTGGGGGACAGTGGGGCATCCCTGGGGGACAGTTTTGAGGAGCTACCAGTGGATCAGCCTCTGGAGCCATGTGGCAGTCGCCTGGTACTGTATAGAGGGGGACACCAGGTTTGGGAATCCGCAGTAGAGCCAGGGATGGGGGAAGCCCAGGACTCCCAGAGTGTGAAGAGAGGTGATAGCAGAGCTGGGGGATGCCTGGCAACCACGGGGAGAGCTGGGGGAGCCAGGACCTGTTGGACATTGAAGTGGGGAATCACAGAAAGAGGGAACCCCTGGGATTCCCAGGACCATAGGCAGCCCAGAGAAAGTGGGAAACCCAGATAGGGGGTACCCCAATACACACAAGATCCCCAGAAGCCCAGAGGGAGGGGATGCRCAAAAGCCCAAAGTGGAGTAAACAGAGAGGGGGAACTCTTGGGAGGATTTTTTTTTGCTTAATCTTGAAATTTTGTGTGAGAATCAAGATCTTTTGGTCTGAGTCCTGGTGTTTCAGGAGTTTTGGGGCTATGTCTTGGTGTTTGAGGGTTTTTTGGGCTGACTTTTGGTGTCCAGGAGGTTTTTGCAGGCACCAAATGCCCACTGACTTCTAGAGACAGRCTTGGGGAGGAGAAAGCAACAACAAGCTGACAACCTTGCTTTTCTCCCCAAACCAGGATTTCCCATTCCCAGACTTTGGCCAGATGGAGGAGGCTGTGAGGAAGAGGAAGATGTCCCAGGACACCCAAGTAGGTAAGGAGGATGACACTGCCTCTTTCCCCCTCTCTCCTGCTCCATCTCCCAGCCCAGCATCACTCCGGCTGCAGGACAACCCCRCTGCYAACGCTGTCCTGTCAGGGACACTGGGGRGRATCTCCTTCCCCTTCCCTCTGGCACAGAGGCAAATCCCATCCTCTCCTTGTCTTTCCTCCCCCAGACAATGAGCTGAGGATGGAGA
>NW_026623525.1:971264-971960 GCF_030028575.1 Malurus melanocephalus
TCTTTCATAGTTTTTCTTTGTTGCGGGGAACGGGGTATGGATCACGCAGACACCAATATGATGAGCAATGATYATCATTTATTATAATACAAGCTCTTTTATCTATTTTCATAAACCAACCCTTCTATACGAATGGCAACTGTTCATTGGTTAATTTAGCAGTCTATTACTTCTCAGCATATGATTGGTATATTTGCAAAAGCATGTTTTGCATGCCTTGCAGTTTTAAATCAGCGTTTTCAGCATTTTGTTCCTTCTTCAATTGCTCTTTGTTCTTCAATTGCTCTTTGTTCTTGCTCCTTACTATGTTTCTTCTTCATGGTCAGTATGAAGTACCTGCTACACKGCTGTAGTCATRTTCTTCTCTTTCCCATCCTCCTCTATCTCATCTTCCTCTRTCTTGTAGTCTGGGTTGCTCAGTAACAGCAAGTCATTCCATAAGAATGGTTGTTCCCATAAGAACCTGTCTAACAGAGATCCYTCTACACYTGGTTTGGTTGTTGGGGTTTTTTTCCTGTGTTTCAGTTTTTTAATATTRTCCATCAGGAAAGGTCATTGTTTGTGCTATTTCTCATTTTGTTTCTCTCCATTTTGACTGTGATCCAGAGAATGTGTAAATGAGGGCCATGATCTCTGTGTGTTTAAAGTAAATAAAGGGTCTTTTAGCAATTTGTTCATCTGAGATGCCTCTTTTTT
>NW_026623526.1:0-118366 GCF_030028575.1 Malurus melanocephalus
AGTGGAAGGTGTCCCTGCTCATGACAGGGGGGTTAGAGTTGGGTGATCTTTAAGATCTCTTTCAATCCAAACCACTCTATAATTTTATGATATCAAACAGTCACACCAAAATCCACAGCATTTCAGATTAGCAATTGGTGTTGAAAACCTTACCCATTTCTGTTAGCAACAGGAATCTGTGGGCAAACCTTAAACTCATTCATTAAACCCCAAACCTTGGCAACTTATTTTTGAGCACCTTCTATTTCCAATTAGTACTATGAAAAAGAGCTAACAGGGTTCAATAACCCTAAAAACAGACTCGATTCACCAGATGGACTTTGAAGTCACACCTTACATTGTCAAATGCATGTGTTTTCAGGACTTGTGATATTTTTAGCCATGCTGCTTCCCTTGATCTGTGCTGAGTTTTGAATTGTTCAGACAGCATTTCATCAAGCTAAAAAGAAGAAAAAAAAAACAGAAAAAAGAGTGCATATGTGTGCTACAGTGACTTCGAGTAGAAGCACAGATAATTCCATTTCCCTCAAAGATAGAGGCTTCCTGCACAACATCTCAGATTTAATACTCAAAAGGATAAGAGAAAACCAGTTAGATACCTGCTGAAAATGAAGCAAGATGTTTAAAGCTATCTCAGCTGTCTTTATTATATATTCTATTAATTTCTGTACAGGTATGGCTGGGTGTCATTGTAACATTGGTACCAGCGTCCATGTCACTAGAGCTACTCTTTTGGATAGAATTTTAACAAATGCCTTCAGGTTTTTCTGTTCATCAATGCTATTTACTGCAGTGCCAACATCTTTGTGTGCCCCTAATCCCATCAGAATTTGTAAATGGGGAGCCTAGCTCACTGGAACCAGACAATGAGCTCATGTGATAATTGCTGGTATGAGGTGAGAGAGCTCTAAGACCCACCCTTGGTTTACCCACAAACATTCAGCAGTACACTGAAGAAAATGAAAAACCTTTTTGGGGACCTATGTTTCTGTCTTTGTCCATGAACTGATCCATTAAATACTGACAGTCCAAAGAGCTGTGTTGAAATTATAGCAGAATTCATAAATTACATCTCTCCAGTCAGCACACAATGGGAAAAAAAAAACTTCAAGTGATCCAGATCTCATTTTGTGCAAATAACAAAATGATAGCAACATGAGAGTTATTCTGAGAAGAGTAGCAGTTTAGTAAACAAATAAAACCAGGGAGATCAAGAACAAATTCTTGTTTTATTTGATTTCTACCTTCTCGAAAGCCGCAAGTACTGGTCTGGAGGTTTGCCACTTTGAATCTGCTTTTTGTGCATAATTATCTACTCACTTGACCCAGGCCTTGAAGGTAACAACCCTAACATTCTCAGTGTTTGCTCCAAATAATAATTATTTCCTTAATAATAATTATATTACGAAAAGTGGAAGCATTTCTTTGAAATGAGGAGCTATATCTCCATTTGGTCAAAAGTACAAAAGATAAAACTCGTAAAAGAAAAAAAAAAGTCCTCTAGACATGAAATCTCGTCTACTACAATTTAAGTTCCTGGCATGTCCACAGTCCTTCAAATGCCCAACTAAGCCTGGGAGGAATAGTGTTTAACTTTCATCTCCATTGAAAATTCATAACTTCTATTTCTTCTATTTTTCCATCTCTCACTATATTTAATATGCAGTCTTTTCCCAAATGAGTAAATATCACTTGATATATCTGAATAAATGGCAGGTGTGTTCTGCTCATTAACTGAATTGTGCATGTTAGAGATCAGCTAATGAATCTGTCTGAGAACTTTGTCTGCTTAGGATCTCATCAATTCTTTGCATAAAATACCAGTGTAGGAGTTTCATTAATGTCTCTTTAACTGCTTTTAAATTAGCAATTATGGCGCTTTCCTATGATTTTTCAAAAGTTAATACACAAATAATACAAAATAGTTTTAGTAAAGAATAACAGCACCTTATAAAGAAAATCCCCTTGTGCTATAAATATTGTCCTGAAAAATAATTGCCAGCTGGCTTTTATAATGCCTATTTCTACAGGAGAGATGATGACAGCTATATTCACTCCAAGGAGACCAAATCAGTACAGAACTCTGCTGGGACTTCTTCCCTCAAATTCCCTTTTCATGCTTGTCTTTTTCCTACACCCTTTTTGAGTCCATCAGACCACCACAGAGAATTATTAATGGATATCATGTGCCTTGCTCACTGAGGAGACTTAAAATGCCTGCTACAGATTTGTAAAGCCAATCTGTTGTGTACAAAGGGTGAGGGAATACAGCTTTAGCAGTGACTCAGTTAGCCCTTCTTTGAATTAGTGTACTCATAAGGGCTGAAAATTAACACAAACACATGTGCAGAGCCTCCTTTGAACATGTGAGCAAGCTTGGCAACTGGTAATTTTAGCCTCTAAAACACAGGGTTGATGGCCTTTACATAATTGGCCCCACGAGACAAACTGCAAAATGTAGCTTGAGGCTCTTCCAGTGGGAATAAATCATCCACCCTGAGAGATTTATCCATAGAAAAAAAAAAAATCAAATTCAAATTAAATATGTATATCCAACTTCAGCCTAAATCTTTCTTTATTTAGTCTTCTGGAAAATTAGAAAAGTTTGAAAATAAATAATATTAAAAAATAGCAACACTGCTGAATTTCAGGGATATTTCCCCTTATTTTAAGTGCTGTTTTGAACAACCTGATACACAAAGAGTCTAAACTGACTGCTTGCATTTGCCTCAATGGTTTCATTAGTACCTTCATGTTCACATGACCAGAGCTGTACCATGAGCAGCAAGGGAAGGAGGTCTCATCAAATCCCACCTAAATGGGATATCTTCACAAGTAAAGCAATACTAAGAGGTCATGAGTGTGTAAAGAGCCATGGCATTTGGTTGCTAAAAACCCACACTGTTGAGGGGCAGTGCAGTCAATGGCAGAACCCTTACAATGCTCCTAAAAAACAGCATGGAAAAAACTGCCATGATCAAGGAGGGGAAAAGGATTTTTCCACATGGACACACATCATGTTGTGCTACTTTACAATAGGTCTGGCCTGTTTGCTTTATTACAATTGTTATAATTAAAACATTAAAAAAAAAGAAAAGTTGTGTCAAACAGAAACACCTTCATTCCAACTGGAGGAAGATGAATCAGTGGTGCCAACGAAGTCTATTATGTTTTACCTGTTGGTGCCTTACACTCCTATCTATCTTCAGCTTAAGAGATTCAAATGCATGTAATTTTCATTGCTCAAGATGCCTTAGGTACCATATGGCTTCAGTGTCTCACCTTCCACCCCTCCTGCTGAAATTCGACCTACTGACTAGCAATGGATGTAAGATTCATAGGAACAGAGTGGGGGGAAAAAAAAGAAAAAATAAAAGAAAACCCCCACCCTGTGCACGTGGCCTAATGTAGCCTTTTGGTCAGCAGGAGAGTCCTGAACTGTGGTAAATGTCCCCATCACTCTTTGAACATTTTATATTAGACAGTCATTGGTAAAAGCAAAAATAATTCTGAGAGCAAGAATCTGCAATTCAGGCTTCCTGTCACCTCCTTGATGAATATCTTAGCAACTAGGCTGGTTTATTTTTAAAATGATTCCAATCACTGAGTTAACTGGAGGAGAATGCTTTGTGTTCAATGTACTCCTGCAGTGTTCTTCTGGCCAAACAACAGTAATCAGACTTGAGTCATTAATCAAATTACTCATTTAATATCATGAGATATTAACTTTGTCAATTCACTTCTCACACTCCTTTCTCTACCAGGCAAGTTACCAAAATCAAGGCTCGTTTTATGGTCCTAGACATTCTTTGGAACACCACAGGTGCTATAATAAGTAGAGCTACCAAACTGTTTTAATGATGGGGACTGTTTTAGCAAGTTACTGAAGTGAAAGGCTGCTAAGCTGTTAAGAAAGAAGGAGACATGTACCATTGGGGAAAAATATTCAAAACATTGGCAAAGCTACGAAGAAAAATCTACCAGTTCACTGTGTATCCATTAAGATGATGGCATCAGATACATGCATTTTTGTGTATGATTTTTTATGTTTAAATATTCTTCTCAATATGTCCTTGCATTCAAGCTAAAATGAATTTTTTTTTGTAGGCAATCTCATTTTACCTCTCAAATGACAGATCACTGAAAAGATGTTCTGACACAGAGTGGCCTCCTTCACCTACCCCTTCTCTCCAGTCCACTTAAGAAATTATGTTCTTCCTTCTCCCCGCAATGCCCTTCTTTTAGTACCTTTCCTTTTATTTTCTGTAATGTTCCTCCTTTGTTCATCTGTGGCAGTTCTGAATGCTAATGAGTCCACTTCTGATTTAGCATTTTGTGAGGTCAATTTGTGACGAGACTAGAGCAGACATTGTATTTTGAATCCCAGATTAATTAAAGAAGTCTTGAACAAGGACTCAAGGTCGGTTATTGGGGTAGAGAAAGAAAAGAAAATATTGTTTCAAAAACTTATAATCAGCAAATGAAGTTAGGGTGAAGGCAGTGTCAAAAATGCTGCAGACAGTTCAGAAATCCTGTAAGTAAGAGAGACTAATTTCAGTGTTCATTAGTGCTTGCAAAGATATACACAGATTGTGGTGATAGGGAGTAGGTATTTCCAAACAATATGCCTAAATGGATATGGGTTCAAAATGGCAACCAATTTAATTATTTTTTTCTTAGTATGATAATGCCTAAAGAAGCCTACACTTTAGCATAGAAATAGCATTGCCATAGAAATAGAACCATAAAAGCCGTGTAAGATGGACCTTTCTGAATGCACAAGGAAACCTCTGTGTCTCAGCCAAGCTGGGTGGTGAGAAAGGAAAGCATCTGCTTTTGTTCCCCCTTTTGTTCTAGGGCTGGAGATGCAGAATTGCCTGCAGAATATAATGCAGAGAGAAGTAGAAAATAGCTGTAAGGTCTACAATGGGTGAAACATCTCCTCTAAAAAACCTTGCTATTTTGTAACTTTGGAGGCTTTAGTGTTCTTTAGAGATTTTAATTTAGAGTTTAGTTTTGCATACTTATTTACTGTGTTCTGGTGAGAATGACCTCACGTTTCAGCTGGCATGGCTTGGGAGGTAAATGTTTTGTCTGCACTATAACTAGATAGAAAGGGGAATGTTCATACAGTGAATATAATTCTATTACAGACAACAAAAAATTCCCCAAAATACTCCAAATCAACCAACCAAATAAATTTAAAAAACTACCAAAGCCCTAAGATTTAGCCAAAACTTTAACTTTTAAGTTTGATAAAGAATAAATCTTTTTTTCAAGCATTCTGGCTGCAAAAGCTTCTTCTGAAGCCATAGGAGAAAGATTTAGACACAGACTGCCATTAGATCAACTCAGTCTCTCCCTGGAATCCCTAAAAAAATGAGGAAATTCATGTTTCTGTAGTGACTTTATAGACATTGATATCTTTAGAGGAAGAGTTATGTTGGTTGATACAGGTCTTTATGTTGAACAGTTCTCTTTTGGATTTAAACCTATGACAAATTTAGGATCTCTAATCATTTTTATGTATCTGGGAACAAATGAAGAAACATAAAGAACTTCCTTAAACCACATCTGGTAGCACGGACTCCCTGGAGAATCAGAGTAGCTGCAAGTGCTGCTGCTTTCCTTTCCTTTGAAGGGAAGTTAGGATTGACAGTCCCCCAAAACAAAATATTGTGTCCAGCCATGAAGCAATAAATCCAGCAATCAAGAAGCCCATTCAACAAGCAGAGTTCTGACTGAGCACAAGTGCAGTTGTTCCACAATCTGTGGATGCAACCCTCCTGCCTACAATCAAGAAAACCAAAGAACCAAACACAGGACACAGAAAGCACCATTACATCCTGAAGAGATGAACAGATAATTTCAAATATTGACAGATAAAAATAAAGCAAAGAGCGGCTCCACCTGGACAGTCAAGTCTCATGAACAGGAATTTGTTATTTCTGCATGCAATAGCCAGGGGCTTCACAGCACCCTCATTTCTGAGTCAAAACAATCCCTTCGGATCTGCTCCTGTCAAACTGAAGACACTCCCATTACTGGGGATTGCTGCAGTCATTCTGTTGATTTTATTGATTCTTATTGTCATAGCAAATTTACAATGGTCTCCACCAAATTCTCTCAGATAACGAGATCTGAGGTCGGTCTTTGCAAACAGATAAACAGCTCACTTTGCTCCAAATTCCATTTGACTAAGAGAAATCAGAAGAACTTAAGTTCTGTCTGATCTGAGATTTCATAGGTGCAGAAATAGAGACCAATTTTCTCAATATAAAAAAAAAACAAATTGAAAAACACAAGTTTGTCAAGTAACATA
Organism: Malurus melanocephalus; assembly: GCF_030028575.1. Lineage (NCBI taxonomy): Eukaryota > Metazoa > Chordata > Aves > Passeriformes > Maluridae > Malurus > Malurus melanocephalus. The sequence continues at coordinate 6,323 of NW_026623526.1, forward strand.
TCCTTTGACTGAATTTTAAAAGTTTTGGCTTGAGCATTTTGAAAAGAAATAGGAGAGATGGTGATGAAGCAATCTATTGTATTGAAAAGGACAGTAGCTAAGATATTAATTGCAGAAATTAAAGGCTCAGTTCCTTTGTCTGTATGAGGAGATGAAATYCCCAGTGTGTGCAATTGGGAGAGGTCGCAGGGTGGGCAGTTCAAGCTGTAGCAGTATCAGTTGGGGATAGAATGCCAGGGAAAATCTTTTCTCATGTTTGTAGTCAAAGAAAAAGTCATGGGGTCATTCTTTCTTGCTCTTTGTCAGTGAATATTTCTGTGTTTTATACTTAGGAGTATTTCAAAGAGACCTGTTTTGGTCTGCTGCACAGCCTGATGAAGGGTGGTTAGGGAACCTGTCTCAGAATTTCATAATGATTGTCTATCTGCTTTGCTCAAACCAAGGCTTTCCAGCACAGGAACAGTGCTCTAACTACCAGGAAAGAGGTAGAGCTGTCATATCTTCTCTTTAATGAGCATTTAAAATACTCTGTTCTGCGCTTCCAGACAAACAAACTGTCACAGAATGTCATTATAACAATGTAATGAATGTATTTATGTGCTTTTATATATATTCAGAAGGTACCGATCCTACTGAAGGAAAAGACACTAATCTGCAGTTGCTGCCACTTGAGCTGTGAGGACATTAGCATTAACTGTTCTCTTTTTCTCACTGATATGTTAAATCTCTCAGTTTATAGCACCAAACATTGTGCAGGGCAGGGACAGTAACACTGTCCTGCCTGGTGGTATGTTTTTAGCCTCAAATATTCACTTAATAAAGCCCATCTTTACATACAGCTAAGATGGAGAAAAATATTAAAAGTCCTTGGATCCCATAATTTCAGTCTTTTGATTACTACGGGGAGTTGAGGGAGGCATCTTATGCAAACTATACATAAATACAACTGAGTGGCTGCTGGGACTTGCATCAAACGCTTCTTCACAACTACAGAATGCTCCCAAGCTAAACCTTTGCTGCTCAGTGTGAAGCTGTTCACACACTGTGTTAGTTGGACACACAACAGGACAAGTCTCAGCTCAGATCCCTCCCTCACTCTTTTCTGATGCAGGCTCCACGTCTATCCAGACAAAAAGGAGACTTTTCTGGCATATCTGCATGTCATGCTTCAGGGAGTTCCCAGCAACCCAGCGGCCACAGCTCACAGCTGCTGCTTTTGTCTTTGCAGTTTCCATTTTTACTCATTTTCAGGGCATTGCAAGACTTAGTCATTCTCTTTCAGCAGCTGAACTACTGTAAACATTATGGAGAGTTTAATAACGTATAAAGAATTCTCTCAGAAGCCACCAACCGAGTACCATATATTACAGGCTCCCAGTGTTATCTATGGCACAGGGCAAATGCTCAGGATGACAAAAACTGGACTCATTGGACCTTCCTGTATGTGCTGCACTCTGACAGATTGATTTCTGATAGTAAATAGCAAGAAAAAAATAAAAAAAACCTCACATGTGGTCATATCCCGAGCTTTTGCGTCAGCAAATTCACATCAGCTATAGTTTGAAAGATGGAGGGGAAGCAAAAATTGGGAAAGAAAACCTGAAGAGTGAGCTTCAGCTGTAGATTATTTTTATGTTATCCATTTGTGACAGAGATCTAAATGATAATTTGTAGTTATTTCTCCCTTTCTATATGCAGTACTGCAAGCAGACTTCTGATGCTGAGGGCATATCAATAGGTTGACATAAGCTGCATTAAAGTGTTGAGGAATTTGGGATCAAACCTTTGATTCTTGCACCATTTCTGCTTATACTCCCTTTTATATTTCATTCTTCAGTACTTTGATCCTCCTTTTACCCAATTTTAGAGTTTGTTTCAGGGCTGTTTACTGGAGTTTTGGAGATCCAGCCAGCCTGAGATGCATGCATATTTTACTAAAATCAAAGGACCTCTCCACTATTTTTGAATTGGAATCTTTTATACTTAACTTGTGGACAGTGAAACATAATTGTTAGCTAATAGCCCACAGCTATGTTTTGGTTTACCAGCTTTTTGAGCCTGTCATTAGCAAAGCTCATTTCTCTTAGAAAATAGTCCCAGTAGAGGACCTTTAATACTCCTTCCCTAAGCAGAGACTACCAGAAATCTCATTGCACTTCCTATCCTATATGCACATCTAGTTTCCTAAAAAATTAATTATTTATGCAGCTACTGGACAGAATTCATTGAAAACTGACCATAAAAATATTCTCTAGGGAATCTAAAAGAGCGTTATCTGGCATTGCTGTTAGGTAATGTTTGGCTGGATTGAAAAATAAATGAAAGCTTCAATCAGAGCACATCAAAAACTCCATTTTTTTTTGTTGCAGAAGCCCATGCATTCACCATTTAAAACTGATGCTTTACACAATGCTATACCCACATCATCTTAAAAACCATTGTCTGCAGTGAAGAAGAATGGTGGAAATTACAGCTGAAAGAGTGAAGAAAGAGGCACTGAATATTTTTAATCATAWGTATTAATCATAAGTCGAAAAAAGGGCTGAGAATTGGTGTCTGCTTGAGGACATGATGAGATGGGGAGTAAACTGTCTGTATTCCAAATATCTGCTTCACCAAAGCAAAGAGCTACTCGTGCAAATGTACAGCTGGCATATGGAGAAAAGAAGAAAATGGGTATTTTTCTACACTAACACACTGAATAAACCCACTCATTCTTCTGACGCAGTGGGAGAGTGGGAGACATTCAGAAGCAAGATGGACGTGGGACTGTGAACTCGTATTAAAATAGCAGCCATCATTAAGTTTTCCTCATGTTTTCTAATGAACACAATTTAAAAAAAATAATCAAATGAACCTGTCAATGCTTTGAAGTACCTTATTATTCACAGTGATTTGTTTATGATGCTTTTTTTTTCTCACGAACTAATTTAGAGCAGGGATGCACTGCCGAGGCTGCTTTATTGCTTCATTTTCAGTACATCAGTGTTGAATGTGCAATCCCACAGCTGGGTGCAATTCTCAGCAGTTCAGTCACATGAACAGACTTGGTTATATTGAAAGTCAAAACAAATTCTTGGTTTCTTCTTCACTGTGCATATCTCATTAGCCAAAAAGGACTGTTTAGAGGCAATTAGTCACTGAAATTTACATTACATACACTGCTTATGCTAATTTATAACAATACATAGCTGCTGCAATTCAGACAACAAAGGGTCCAGGCCAAAAAATGTATGAAGTACACAKGAGAGCAAGTGAAAAAAATGAAAGAATTTAGTCAGAGGGGAAAAATTCAGCAGAGAAAGGTGTGAATGCTATTTTCTTAAAATTAAAAATTATTTTMTGAGAAGAATAAATTAGACAGATGGATCTGAAGTAATGACAAGAACTTAGGAGCTTGTGCAAAGCTAGGAGCTGATGCAGAAATGCTTTACAATTCTAAGAGCTTTGATTTTGCTGGTTTCTCCACAAAATTCAACTACCTTTTCCTTGGGATTGTCAGGGCTTTACTTYTYYATCCTTTTTTTGTTGAAAGAGAGAMATTTTTCCAGGCAGTGAACACAAGGCTGAGGAAACAAAAGCTGGGTGCTTATCCTGGGCTTTGCTGACTGCCCCTCAGCACATCCCTTCACYCTTCTCACCTGCTGCCCAGCAGGCCTTTCCTGCCAAGGCTGAAAGCTGTCTGGGAGACCAAAAAATTCACAGCACCCACCCCAGGTTTGGTGCATTCACACTGGGGCACATGGGCACAACAACCATACAAATAATAATAATGTTCCTTTCCCCCCAGCCAGCAGGGTCTTACCGTGAAGCACCATGTTAAAAAACACTGAGGACCTTCACCAGGAAGGCCATTCTTATTAGTTTTTTCTTATTCCTAATTTAAACTATCTGTATTTGCTTTCATTTTAAGGTACTAAAGAGAAATGTTATTTGTGTAACATTTCAGGAGTGTGTAATACCAATAAATGAAACAGATCCATTAAATGCTTTTTTTTGGGGGGGGGTGTTTAAAAAGGAAACACAACAATACTGGTTGTCCAGTTGCAGTAGGAAATGAAACTGCATCTATCATCAGCACAAAAGGAGACAAAAACTACCTACTGCTGTATTCCCCTGGAAGCATGAGTCACGGACCTATTGAGAACAAAATATGGATGTCAGATGGCAGCCCCTCAGGCTGTCTGGCAACCTGCTTGCTGCTCAGAAAGAGGTAGCAGCTGCTTCATATAAGACTAATAAGGATGATAGAAAAGCCTATGCTGGCTTTCACAGATCCACACCTGAAGAAAACAGGCAAGCTGTATTTGAACCTCAGGAAAGAAGTAAATCCTAGTAATGGGCTAGGAAGCAAGTATTGGGTAGCCTTCATTTATGCAGAAACAAGAACAATTCAGTTCTCYGGGTTTTGCTTTTCTAATTGAACTTTAAATCCTGCTAAAAATGTAAATATTGAATGCTGTTTTATACTGTCCTACATTATATYTGGGTTCTTATACTGAGGATTTAAAATGAGTTAAGAGAATTCAGCTGCCCACTTTGATAATCCCACTCTGCTCTGTAGGCAGCTGGTGCTGGAATGCTGAGAAGAAGGGAGGGTCATATGCAGAAATCCAGCAAGATACTGCAGGAACTTCAGTGTCAAAAACTGTCAGTTACTGGAGGCAAAAGGTTAGAAGATGGACCAAAAGTTCCCTATTGCTCTAGAACAGAGACTTCATGGTTTTCTTTTGAAGTACTGAAAACAAAAGGGTTTGGGGTGGCTTTTTTCCTTCTTTCAAAAAAAAAAAAAAAAGAATAAAAAAGGAGGGGGGATCGGGGGGCTTTCTCAAGCTGGTAATTTCAGTTACTGGATCAGTCAGAAACTGTCTGTAAAAGTGCAGGTGAGTGAAGCAGGAATAAATGCAACCTGTGGCTGATAAATGGGATTATTTTTAAAGAAAACTACAGTACTGGGAACATTAAAAACATTTCCAAAAAGCAAACTGATTCCACAAATAACTGCATTAAAGCACAACTAAAAAAWAAAATCATATAGGTCTCAGATCAGAAATAACCAAAAGCAAGAATTCTTTTTAWTTTTTTTTATATTCAAAGTGCTTTTCATTATACTTTTGTCTTCAAGCCTTCTCCTCTTGAAAAAAAAAATGTTTTATTTCCTGTCAAAAGAAATGTTTTGTTTAAGCTAGAGTGTTTTTAAAAAACCCTCGATTCACTGAGAAGCTAAAATAAATCTTGGCTTGCCCCAAAAGGTGCTTTGTCTTTCTCGCTTTCAGAACTTTTAGGGRAAAAAAAGAATCCTTTATTCATACAGCTGTAGCGAGGCAGAGGGGGAGAAGTGGGTTGCTGATTAGAGGAAACATGYTGAAGCCTCTCTCAAGAGATGCTGCAGCCAATGCATTTCAAGGCCTATTGTGCCATAGCTGTTTCCTTTGTCCTTCCTTATAAAACAAAAGAATATATTCCTTTTACTTCTTTTTGTTCCCCCTGCAYACAAGATAGCTGATCCTAAACACAGAGAAGTGATAACAGACTCTTGTAAACCAAGCACGAGATATCTTGGGCCAGCCCTGACAGAAACCTTCAGGTGTGTGCAGATTGAGATTTAAATAGATATTTGTGCTTGTAGGAACTTTGTAATTCAGCAGGTTGAAATAAAATGAAGGAGTACCAGATCATTAAAACGGTTGGATATTTCCCACTCCTTCAGAAAGTCAGATGGAAACTGTACCTGGCACAACAATACTTCTGCTCAGGTGCCAGTCTGATATCCAGAGAAGCTCTCTGAAGAACATGTTTTCAAACAGAATTCAGGTCCAAAATATAAGACTCMATCTAGATTAAAAGATTTAACTTGTCATATTCCTTTCCATGACTTTACTCACTTTCTGTTACTGGTGACAGGTCTCTCAGWGAAATTTAAATCAGCAGAAAGAGTGGAATATCTAGAAATAGAAGTTTTAACATTCAAGTAGTCWACTGCAGGCTCCCCCTCCTGACCTCTGGGGAGTTGAAACCCTCCCTTCAGCTTCCAGCCTGTAAGGCAGACACACTATTATAATTCCTTCCATTTTTTATTTTTTTTCTGCTTGCCTATTTGGTATTGGAAGTCGCTTGCAGCAGCCACTATTAGCGAAAGTTTTAGACCACTTTTTCCAAAGGGTTTGTCAACTGCCTCAAAAAATGTGACAGCAAATGCCTTGTTCAGGCYCAAATCAGGGCTTAAGCTCCTTGTAAATGTGTACATTTGAGAATTTAAATAAAAGCAAGCCTCTTGACAGTTCACCCACGGCTGACAGAATATGTAGAAATTGTTAAAATAATTTTCTAAATCAAGTTATAAAAAGATATTCAATGAAACTGTGTCAAAATCTCATAAAAATRGGGGAGTGTCTTAAATGTCAAAAAGTATTTAAATGCTAATGAATGTCTGTTTCACATATAAATGAACAAGGCAATTTAGGAAATAAAAATGATCTCCTTCCTCCATGCCCTATTGATTATGTGCCTGTAACACCTCAGTGAATARGATGCCACCCACTTCTTCGATCAGGCTTTTTACTCATTATGGATATTATGAGATACCTTTCAAGCATCAACATGTGTGTTTCAAATATGCAAGATCTGTGATGGCTGAAGGACAGGCAAGCTTGTTATCTAAGCAGATAATGAGCAGAGGGCTAAATGCAGTCATTATACTAAATCCTGGAAGAAATTCAGCATTRTTACCCAAGTGATATGACATATATTTCTTTTATAAAAAGCTTTCAACACCTCTCTAAATTAGTTAATGAGGAAGTGAAAAAAACTTGACAAATTATAGCAATAGGATAAAAGTAAAAATACATCATCCATGGTGTGAAATWTCTGTAATATGTTATTCACGTTAATACTTGTGTTAGAAAATTTCATGTTTAAAGGTATCCTCATTAACATACCTGAGTAGAGGGCCTTCTCCTTTCAATTCCCTGWCTGGGAAAACAGAGAGACTGGGGAACTCTCCTGTAGGTTTTAGGAAAGAAAATTCTCCTGGGGTTTTATAGAAGAAAGTATTCATCCAGAAGTTTGTTCCAAAACCATTATTGAAAAGCACTTTATAAACACCAGAACTTCCAATCTCCAAAACACCAGGTTTTTCTGAAAATTACTTTGCTTGGATATGCATCTATTTCAATGATAATGCCAATTTTCTTAAGGCAAATTTAGCATGTACATGTCTTTCCAGTCCAAGTTTATCTGGCTCTCAGGCTATACCACATGTGAGCTGGTTTGGAAGGACAAAACACAGCTCCACAGAGCCCTCCAGCTCTCCAGCAGATTGATTTAATTGATGAAAATGGAAAACCCAAGGTCCAATTCAACACTGAAGCACTACTCCCCTGCAGACATCACCCCTGTGTTTCTGTGTGGTAACACACGCAGCACACAGAACATTTTCCCAGATACAAGTGAAAAATGCTCTTCTGGAAAGAAGTGGATGGGGATTGCTGTCAGAGAGCTCAGAAACATCGACTGGTCTCCTCTTTCAGACAGACATATTGTCTGGGCTCTGAAGTTCCACTCTTTCATCTCCTGGAAAAGTCAGCGCTTCCCTCTCTTGCAAGGAGATAAACTGAAAATTATAAAATCACAAAGGTGAAACGCACGAGTTCTAAACATTTGAACATTTGGATTAACACTTAGGTTTAGTCATATTATACTCAGAAGTTTATTGATTCAGCTGTTATGATAAAGTAAATGCACAAATCACATGACAAAAAACTGGGTGCTCATGGAATCCTTACATATAAAAACACTGATGTTGACATGTTTTTTCTAATTTGAAGATAAAAAGAAAGTCAATCTTTTACACCTCTAAAAAGAAACTCCTGCTGGTTACTGTCAGTCTTTCAGAGTTACTTAAGCTTCCAGCCTATGTAAAATGTATGCTATAGGAGACCTGAATTTAAAAAAAAAAAGTCAATAGCTATCTAATTCTCAAAAATTACAGCTTCAGATAGGCCAAATATTGATAGGTGTCTGTATGGAACTTACGTCTTCAGCCCTGATATATAAGTTTACACTTCTAATTTTTAAAATACTTTCTTTTCAACATGTGCAAAATGAATAGGATTCCTTTTCCAACCCTAATTTTATACTTTGAAATAAAGCTACAGCTGATATTTTAATGTTTCATAGTTTTATAAGATTTTTTGTAAAGAAAATATTTTTGTTTCAGTTGGGTGAAATAAAAATATGACCCAACCAGCACAGCTGGTAGATCAAAGCTAAATTACCTAAACCATTTTGTGATTAAATGTGCATTTGAYTAGTAGACTCTTTCTTCTCTAAACTTTTTCTGTAGACAAAGCAGATGCACTTGTTTTGGTTGCTCAATTAATCACAATCACAGAATCAGCTCAGCTGGAAGGGACCCACAAGGACCATCGAGTCCAGCTCCTGGCCCTGCCCTAAGAGTCCTCCCATGTGCCCCCAATGGAGCATTTTCCAAACACTTCTTGAACTCTGTGAGGATGGTGCTGTCACCACATCCCCAGGGAGCCCTTTCCAGTGCCCAAACAAGTCTGAAAAGCCTTTTTCTAATATCCAACCTAAACTTCAGGCCATTGCCTTGGTCCTGGCAGTTTTGACTCTTTTATGTTCTGAGGGCACTGTTTTCAACATAAAAACATCAATGAAGATATTCTGGTGCAGCTCTGTGTACAAAAGGCATCTTCTGCAAAGTTCAGTCAGTGAAGGAAAGAGGCTCATCAGGGATTGTGAAGTTCTGACAATGGCTGCAGAGCAATTCAAAAGTCCCAGCTAACCTCTAAAGGAGCCAAATTTATCAATACAAATAAAATTCCTCAGACGTGTGATCAGCCAAAACAACATCCCTGTTCCACAAGAAAGTTAGGAAAGCGGTGGCTTTCTATGTTTTTTTTCTCTGATATCTTGTTCCACTAATGGTCAGGATTTTGGGGTTGTGAAAAAAACCAAAACTTTCCTATGTTGCTCAAAAGTGAATWAATTCATTCATTTCCTGTACGGCCAAAATCTTCATTTTTGGCTGCAAAAGAGACCAAACGCAGAATACAAAAAACCCATGAAGATCATCAATTATGGATTTCCAGGCAACAAAACCCACTGTGAGTATTGTATCAGACAGCTAGCTTACAAATCCTAACACACTACGTAACACAGTACACCATACACAGAATTACAGCTGCAGGTATCAGAGAGAAGTGAAGTTACTTTTCAGAATTAAGTATGYACAACTCTGTCTAGACGTCCTCTTCTATCTGCCTGGATGTTTTCCTCCTGTCACAGGTTCTGCAATCTATCTACTTGGATATCCTCAATATTATACAAGTTGTATTTAACAGTCAGAACTATGAAAGTAAACTTTCAGAAATGGAAATGGTTTGACAAATAATTTTTTCACCCTCCTTATTTTTTGCTGCAGTTCCATGCCAATTTAAACATCAATCCTTTAAAACATAACCCTTTTTTTTACCTCCTTTTGTAAAAGAAGCCTGTGTTTCTGAATGATAAAGAATACAAAGAAAACACCTTTTTATTTCTGAAACWCAAACATCTGAATCTCGGCAATAATTAATACATGGAAGAGCATATACCACAAAAGATCATTATCATCAGATCTAAAGTGAGTGAACATATGGTGSTAAGTCAAATAGCACAGAAGTAGTATGAATAACAACACCAAGTCATTAGGGAAACAGGAGGAAAAGAAGGTAACATTGCATGAAATAACTGGTGACAGGATAGCATTTGTGAGCAGAGTTTATGTTTAATGATGTTTCTTTTCCATGGGGCAACCGAGGGTAACATATGATGCTGTTGACGTGGACATAATTTGGATGCATTTTTTTAATTAAGTTAAATGCCCTTCAAAGCAACGGTGAGATAACCACAAATGCCAAATGCTGCTCTTTAGATTGAGACTTAGAGTTCAGGACAATCCAAAGAGCAAAAAGGTTAATGTGTTGTCCTCCATGTCACCCCTCCCCTCTCCGAATYCAAGCAAATGGCCCAGAGGATTGCAAAGAGCAGCTTGTTAAACCATTGCTGCACTCACCCAGGACACCCAGGATCACAGAGTCACAGAGCAYGCTGCAGACTGATATTATAATTGACAGAGCTGCCCTAACACAAGTGCATTGCTCCAGGACTCTGGACACGCTGGTCAGMGAGCTCAGGAGCAGGGCAATGTTGAAGTATAGGATGACATTACAGTGAAAGGATCCTGAAGCATTAGAAAATATCAAACACTTTGGACAGCAACCCTCTTGAATTTTAATTTGTGCATGGTCAACTGTGACTGCCAGCTCTGAGAAGAAGGAGGGGACGGACTGGTATCAGTAGAAAGGGTGCTGCTTGGAATTGTTTCTTCAGAGACAGAAATAGCCTGAAGCTGATGGGAGCAGCTCCAGGGAGAAATAATATTCCCTAGCGAAATCTACCAGAAATAGCCTGTGCAGCAGTTTCACCATGTCACAGAGTGAATGGTGACAGTGCACAGAGGGTATTTCTATGCAGAAAATTACTGGAAAGCAGCAGTAGGAGCAGGAGACATGTTACAAGATCAACATGACAAAGTGAGCAATTAGGCTTTCCTGAAACTGAGGACAGAATTTTTCTGYGCTCTGTCATCAGCTCTCAGGGCTGAGGCTGATGCTGATGACCTTACACAGGCTGATCACAGCAGGCCATGCTGGGTCGGGACCTATTGAGTTGATTCCTTCAGTGGAGGTGATGGAGTTCATTCCAAATGTAGCTACTCTGAGGCATTAAACAAATAAAACCTAGTATGCATTAAAATAACATTATTAAGGTTACAAAGGTTACAGAGTCAAGTATTCAAAAGCTACTTTTGCAACCTTAATTCAGTCCTCATTGTGTGTTTTCTCCATCTTCCCATGACTCTCCCTAATTCAGTCCCCATTGTGTGTTTTCTCCATCTTCCCATGACTCTCCCTAATACTTGCACACCATAAATTTGCCTTATAGTAATTTTTTTGGACTCTATCACAGCAGTGGTCAAGAGCTTGTAGAAAATATTACATGTATRGTATGGAAGAGCTTATACAGGAACTATCTGTTCACCATCTGTTTGATGTTCATGGTTCAATATGTGGTCCCAGRATATATTTGCTGAACAATATGCAAACTGCTCAGACTTAATCCCTGCCTTTTTGACTCAGACCAATGTAACAGTACTTYAGATGTCTCAGGGAGGCACCCACATTACGAGGTTGTGCTCTCCCTGGTAATAGAAAGACTAACTCCAGCTACAGTGAGATAGAAGTTACTCGTCAATTAGTTCTGAACACAGAAAGCCTCCTCTATTAAGAGATAAATAAACAGAGGGAAAAAAATTCCTTGACTTCAATTAAAATAATCTGAAATCACTAAGAAAGTAAGTGTACTACCACTCAAATGAGCACTCCCTTCCCTGTTAAGCTTTATTTTTGCCACAACTAGCGTAAACATAAATGCTGCTGTATATTTGCTGCCATCAGGAAACTCCTTTATAAGCCAGTAAACAAGCTAGACATTACCCTGGTTATAACTAATTGCATCCCTTGGGAGGGGGACTGTCATCAGGACAGGTTTTCTGAAGTTACAGCATTAACAAATTTCTATCATTAAACCTTTCTTAACACAAGCAGTTTGTACAGGAAACCCATTAGCAAAAGCTACAGGTACTGGCAAAAGAAGCCATGCAAATTCAATTATCAGCATTTTTCAAACATGTGATTGAGTTCCTGCCTGTYCTCTTTGTCTGAGGTTTTTTACCACTTTCTCTGCAATTCTTGGGCCAAATCTTTTATCTAAAAAAAAATTTCCCAAGGTTCATCTGCGGCCAGATGAACACTGATAAATTCTTTCTTCAGGCCTCAGTTTGTGTTTGGGAACAAGTCTGGTAGCTCTGGTAACCAAAATGGCCTTAAATTTTGTTTAGTCCATGAACCCAAATAAATGTTGGCAGAGAATAACTCACAGGCAAAAATACTCAGTCACAATAATTTTGTAACTCAACAAAAAACCAAAACCACAGTAAAATTGAAAGCCAAAAGAGAGGACATGGTAATGGTTATGTATCAAAGCATSTTTGTCAACAGATTTTACTAACTGAGTATCTACTTCAACCACTTTTTTCTTCTGATTTACAGCTATATGACATCATCCCATTGGGAGAGTGGAGCTTGGAAACTTATGCCTTAGGACCTTTGTTAAAAGGAGAAACTAAAGGCTCCAGGAATTAGACACCTATATTTAGCACTGTGAAAGCAGATAATTAACCTCAAGAAGTTCAGTGAGGCCAAATGCAAGGTGCTGCACGTGGGTCAGAGCAATTCATAACAGCAGCACACAYTGGGGGATGAAGGGATTGRSAGCAGYCCTGGGGAGAAGGGCTTGGGYASYRCAGGATGAAGAGCTGGACATAAGCCAGCCATGTGTGYTCACAGCCCAGRAAGATAAATTTGSCCTGAGCTGCTTCATAAGAAGTGTGGGCAGCAGGGTGAGGGARGRGATTCTGCCCCTTTGYTCTGCTCTGGTGAAACCTGGAGTGCTGCATCCAGCTCTGGGTCAGCAGTACAAGAAAGGCACAGCCCTGTCAGATCATGAAGGGATCAGGGGCTGGAGCTCCTCTCCTGTGAAAAGAGGCTGAGAGAGTTGGGACTGCTCAGCCTGGAGAAGAATTAGTATGTCCTTCAGTACCTGAAGGGGGTTTATAAGAAAAATGAGGATAAATTTTTAGCAGGTCCTTTAGTTATGGTTTTAAAGGAAAAGAGGGTAGATAAGGACAAAATTATGAGCTTGAGGAGCAATACACTGCCACAGGTTGTGCAGAGAGGTGGTATATGCCCAAACTCTGGAATTGTTTAAGACCAGTTTGAACGGAAATTTGCAGAACCTGATCAAGTGGGAGGTGTCCCTGCCCATGGCAGGGATGTTGGACAAGATGAGATTTGGACAAGATTAAATGCCCCTTCCAATCCAAACTATTTTATGATTATTAATAACCAAATTGTTCAGCACAACGGAGTTGTTTTGTTTTTGTTTTTTTCCTTACAGGTAACAACCTTTGTGTGTATTCGATCACATTTAGAAATATCTACTATTTATTTCAGTTTGTATTAGRATTTATTATTTATTGGTTAGTACCTCTCAGATTTATGTGGTGAGCTCAGAGGGGAATGTTGTGCTCACATTTCTCCCTCCACACCTTTTTTAACTGGGCCAGCCATGGTGTTTGGGATCTCAGCCTTGGCCCCAGCTGCCATTAGGGTTAGGGTTCAGAGTTCCACAGGCCTGCAYTTCCAGGGACACTTCCAGTGGGGCTGAAAAAGTCATGGCGAGGGGAGTGTGGCATTTGCATCAACATTGCTCCCTCCACACGTTCCTAATCTGGGTCACCCACAATACTGGAGACCTCAACCTCAGCCTTTGAATATCCTCACAATTAGGGTTCAGAGATCCACAAGGCCTACAGCTTTAAAACTTAAAAAAAGATGTCAAATACAATAGCTTGGCTTTTTTTTCTGTTGCAAAATTAACATAAAACAGCATATAAAATAAACTCCAAAACTGATTAATGTTTTATGGCATTTCCACTAAATAAAATGCCTTTTGCTCGTGAGACAAAACATTTTCATGATYATTTCTTTAGAAATTTTACCCCATATTATTCTTTATTTTTCTTTCCTTTGGGAAATTGACTTGAGCTGCCAAAAAAATAATAATTCCAATGTAGTAGAAAATAAGAGAAACAAAGTAGAAAACAAAAGAGAAAGCAACAAGGAAAAGCAAAATATTAGACACTTTCCTTCATGTCACTAAAGCTGTGTAAACTGCACTTTATATTTCAATTCTTCTTTGTCTACTTTTGTCCTTTGACCTTGACTTTGGCAAAAACCACAAATTTCCTCACTCCTCTTCCATCCATGCCATGATGGGCTTCTCCCCCACCTCCAACCCACCAGCAGCAGAGCAAGGACAATGCACACACAGATATCCCCCAGGTCTTCTCATAGGTATTCTGCCCTGAAGACTCAATGCCACGAAAAGGTTACAGCCTGAACAACAGCACATCTCTTATTTGGGTGAAAACCTGCAGTAACAGGTTTTACATCTTGATGCCCAACTGACATATTTCTGTATTTTTTTGTTGGTGATGGTGGTGGTTAGTTTTCTTTTTGTCTGCTTATTTTTTCYTTCTTTGACTTCAGGATTTTGAGTTTATTGGATGTGTTCTTCCACCTGCAGAAGGCTAGAGGTAGTTTCATTTCTAATTTTTCCATACATCACCACAAAAGGTCATTTCAGGGAAAGAGCTGAGTGAATAATGGATTTCGAAGGTTCACTGACAGACAGAGAAACAAATAGTCATGGTAAAATTGAAAAATGTCTAACCTATGTGATCAAATTAAGATTTTTTTTAATAGTTCCATTTAAATGAAGATATTCAGTTAATTTTGTAGTTATATAAGTTTTGTGGAAAATAATTTGAATTTTATTTCAGCTCTTGTAAAAATAGAGCATGGAGTGGAGTATTGAAATGAAATGTTAYACATATTCCAAAAGAGACTTCTCCTTTTTTTTTCAACAAAATTTCCAAAGCACTTAGAAAACGTAATCCAATTGTGATAATTGCTTCAGTACTGTTATTTCCATTTATTATCAGTGCTAACATTTTAGATATAAAATCAAACCACTGTTTAGCTGGCTCAAACTTACGGCTTATGGGGAACATTTAGAAGGATTAGGATTTCATGCTTACCTGGAACAAAACWGATATGAAACCTCTTTCTCAAAAGAAATATCTATGTCCTCATTGCTCTTCTGAGCAGAGACCTTGGTCTGACAATGGCTGAGTTATTAGCAGTTGATAACTCATGATGTGTTAACAGTAACTATGTGGCTTCTCTCTGGCCATCTAATCCCCATGAAGCCAAAAAAAAAAAAATCCTTATCTGGGCTTGCATAAATTCACATATAAATTTTATATAAAAATAGAGATTGCATCTGATATCACTGACTTTARTATTCTGACATCAGTCTGAAAAACTGAACAGTTTATGGCTGATTTTCGGCAAACACAGCCCAGCAGCTGATCCAGGGTTTGAGTGCACCAAACAACTGTCGTGCCCCAACATAGGAGTAATGGTAATTCAACTATTTGAAAACCAATTTTTTTGAATGGTCTGCAAGAAGAAATCAGGATAGAGGGGCTAAACAGCTAATGTTGGAGTAATTTTTTCCTGTGAAGAGCCTCTTTGAAGAGGTGGTTGACAATATCTCTTGTTTTTAGGCAAGTATCAGAAATGACAGAGCAAACAAGGGTTTGGTTTCTTGATTTTGATCTAAGAGGGATGGGACTTTTGGATTTTGTTGGCTCTATATGGGCGGGCATTCTTGGAGAAGAAATGTTTCAGAGCAATTTTGTTGTGGCCAATAAATTCTGTGTTCAGTCACTGCTATAATTAGGCAATTAGGATAATCAAGAAAAAGAAATTAAAACCATTTATACTTGTATCAGTCCAGGAAATGATATGTGTTCTGCCTGCTTGTTTCAGTCTTATGTATGTAAATTTTAAAGCTGCTATATATGACAGAGAATTCTGCAATAGAGTCACTTTTTTGAGCTTTGAGCAAGAAATGATGTTTCAACTGCTTTGGTGCACTGTTTGGCCTAAAAAGAAGAAAATTAAAAGATAATAATAATAAAATTAATTCTATCAAGATGYGTAAAGATATCATGCAGCAAAAAGAGAAGGGCATATGAGAAAGCTGATGGAAACTCTAAAAGGGTGAACAAGCACAGCTCAAAGAGCATAAACACAAAAACTGGAGGGTAGTCAGGGAACAGCAAATGTAAACTCTGTAAAAAGAGAAATGATGCTAATTTCTACAGCCTGGACAGGCTCAGCAAAGTAATGTTAGTGAAGAATGGTGTTATTGATGTTAAGGGAAATGCACACTCACWGTGGAAATAAAAATGGAGTGAGAAACTGATGTGGGAGAAGGGGCACTGCTGTTTCTGTTTCATGAGCTGGAAACACATGTTCCCTTTTTGCCCTTATAGACTCTCACTGCTCTGATGCTCTTGATTTCCCTCTTCACACCTAACCATGGTTAATTTGTGCCTGTTTATCCTTGTACCAGCATTATTCATTAGTTAAAATGTGTCTTCTCTCTCTTCTGTCTGCTCTTACAATTTCAGAGGGTGAGTATACTCCTTACCTGCCCCCCAGCTTGTGAAAGCAAAGTACATTTGTCCCAGGAACCCGTCGTAGCCCTTGTTCCAGTCTGAATTTATTTGTTTCACATGGCTGGCCAGAAGGATATTCCACAGTCAGGATGGGCTCTCACAGGCAATACATGCCTGGGAATTTAAGAAACAGGGTTCAAAGTCAGTTTTTCACACTCAGCCCAAATTCAATCACTTTATTGAATTCCAGAATCATTTAAGTTGGAGAAGACTTCTAAGGTAATTGAGTCCAACTATCAATGTAGCACCACCATATTCACYACTSAACCAYGTCCCTGAGTTCCACATCCACAAATTTTTTGAACACTTCTGAGAATGGCAATTTCACCCCCTTCCTAACCATCCTTTCAGTGAAGAAATTTTTCCTAATATTTAATCTAAACTTYCCCTGAAGGAAACAGTACAGAGGAACAGAAAACAATAAAAAAATGAAAGCAATATGGGGGAACAAAACCAGATTAAAGGATCATATCTGGTTACTTTGTATCTACATAATATTAATGAATCATAGTAATTGTGTAAACAACCAACATGCGCAGCAAGTAATTTTTTGCTATTAGTCCCTAAAGTCATAATTTTCTTCTCACTCTGTTATTGCCATCATCATTCATCTTTTTCATCCTGTGTGATGTTTAACCCTCCCCTATATTGGCAATTCCTTTGTGTCATCATTAAATTTTAACAGATCAACCACATACCATGAGCCAAGACTACTAATGAAAATGTCAGATGAAATAAGTCTCTTATCTCTCTTTCAAGACAATTGTCTAACCAACAGTTTACTTCAATACTTCACCTTTTCTCTTTCAAGTCTATTCCTTGCTCATATTGAAATTCTTGTGCTAATCCCTGACTTTTCTATATAGCTAATAATTTTCCTTGTGGAATTTTATCAGATGCTTTGTAAAGGTCTAAGTAGATTAGATGTATTTCATTTCCTTTGTCCAGAAAATGAAAGGAAAATAGAATCTTAATCCAGCATGATCAGGCAAGCCTTTGCAAACCCATGTTGTATTCTACCACATTTTTTTCTGTATCTTTAATTACCTTCAAAATCTAGAATCTATGGAAATGAGGCCAGAAACACAAAAGTAATTTTTTGTTTAAGGGCTGTGTCATAGCTATGACACAACCATAGCTCTATCATCTTTTTCCTTAACCTTTTTCATAATGCCTCTGCTTCTCTCCTTCATGCCAGTAGTGAAACTTCTGGTGCTTGTTTAAATCAGTTATATTTTTGGCAATTGTTACTTTATTCTTAAACTTTGTGACCTTAGCAACTCTACATTTTCTGAGCAGGTTTTGCTAATTTCTAGTATCTCATTTCGTGCAGCAGAATTGAGAAGAAATTAATTAATCATCTCTAGTTGGCAGGGAGCTTCAAGGCACAGGGTGACTTGCTGGATTATTTGCATCTCCATTTGCTGAGCTGGATACAAACAGAAGAAAACTTTACTTTTAGGAAGCTGGACCTGTGGATCCTTACTGTAAATTYGGCTGCAGCCATATTTCTAGATCCGTTCTCATCTCTGGAGAAAGAAGTTCAGAGATATCTAGTGACCAGTTAAATATCTGGAATGAAGGCCACCTCATTCCTCAGACACAGCCAYATGCTTACAAGAATTATCAGAGAAAGACACAATCTCCCATTTCCTCTTGCAAACTCTTTGGCCTCATTTCTCCTCCCCAAACTTCTGCAAAGGTTCACCTTCTTCCCATAAGTTCTGCTTCCAAAACCTGACGTCTTTTGAAYTATGCCATTCTTCTTGCCACACCAAAAATTCACTAATTTCCGTTTATTTTTCCTTACTTACACTCTCATAAGTTCTTTCAGCTGCTAAGAAGCCATTTTGCTTCCACATCAAAACATGTTTCCTGCAGGACTGAAAAAGCTGAGGTACAACCACAGAGTAAGGTGTGCCTCACTTTCCAGGGGAAAATCATATGGATAAAGCAAGAGATGAAAAAGGAGAAAGTATATACGGCAAGAACAAGCACTCTTCACATCATCAAATACTCTGGAGAGAAATGAGTCATGAGGAATGAATTAAATGAGTTTGTGCAAAAAGTAATAGACTTGATCTCACTCCTGCAAGAGGCAGTTTCACTTGTTGCAAAAGSCTTTAGTAAATCAGTGGCTCCTAAAACAGCAACTTGGCAACAAATCCCAAGGTGATGCTGAACAGAGGAAGGCACTGGCACAGGATCCAGTGAAATGCCAACTTATCCCACAGGTGAAAAGAGGACCATGATGCTCTCCTAAATGCTGGATAAAGCCAAATCTTCATACCCACAGTTTTCAGACAGAAGGTTCAAATTTTAGACACAACAAACTATCATTTTTGTGTTTACTATATTAAATATTTTGATATCACAAATTTGCTGCTGATGGCTGCTTCCACAAATTTTTGACCAACATGTTCCAATTTCCACACTGAGAAGTTATATTGTGCCTTATCCATCCTCTAGTACTCTGCTCCTCAAGACTCACCATCTCCTAGCTGGTTTTGAAGTGTGAACTGACACATTAACCTTTAAAGCTGCTGTACTGGAAGCATCTTTCAATCAAATAAATCTACATCACACACTCACCATATTTTCTCTTTGAAACAAAAATTCTCTATTACTCCTTTAACAATACAGTTATTAAAAACAAAACAAAAAAAACCCTGTTTTTTTCTTTCCTGTTAAGAGGCTTTCACCGAATGAAACGATATTAGAAAGTGAGATAAAACATGAAATGGATTGATGATATTATAGCAACACAGGGTATTACAGGTATGAGCTTGAAGTTTTCACTGATACCTTGGTATTTAGGGGTCATAGCTGAGTCACTGTAGATTGTATTGGAATTAAATTATAGCTTAAAATTTATGGGTTATTAAGAGTCTTGCAAAGCAAGCTATGGGAAGAAAATTTTTTCAATTTATTTTTTATTGGTTGTATATCCTTTTGGTTGCTTTGAAAAAAATAAATGGGATTTTTTTTTAAATACAAAATGCTCTTTGTGAAATTTTAACMTTTCTGGGTATTTTGCAAGCATTTTGTTTGAAACATGGTAGATTTTTCCAGTTTAAGAAAAAAATAGCTACCAAACAGATGCACTAGCTATTTCAAAATAATCCCTCCTGCTACATTAACAGAAAACTGCACTGTTGATTGCCACTGCTTAATATTGTTTTCCACACATTTAGAAAGCCATGATTTCCAGAGTGAAATATCCAGGACAGTTCACTGAAATGAGGCTTGGCATCCAGATTGCCTGCCTGGCTGTAATCACCCTTTGAGTTATTGAGCTTGTAAATCACATATCAAAACAYGGGAACACATCAATTAATGTTCTGCTGGAAACAAATCAAGGACAACCCTACAGTGTGACATTCTGCCAGTTTTTATTTTCAATAGACATGGGGAAGAAGCTGAAATTTGTTTGGTCACAGCCTCTATTTACCCAATCTGTCTTATATACTATTGCATAATGCTATCACAATATTAATATGCAAATTGACACTCAAATAAAAGCCATGCTTTCCCAKTTGATTTTCAGCAGAGCTTCTGCTACAAAGCAAAATACTTAGCACTTACATTCCTTTCTCATCTTCAAAACTCCTTTAGTATATTTTAATTAATCCATTTCCTTTTAATTTTCTGACCCAGCATTAAGTTTTCTGCCTCCTTTACCCCTGCACTCTCAAGGTTATGTCCTCCTCTTGATGTCTTCCACAGACTTTCCATGTGTGCAGAAATGATCTTCCTCTCATCTCCTTTTACRCCTAGAAAACAGACCCCAGGAGGCTGGCCAGAAGCAAGGCATAATCAAGGGCAAARGAAGTTTCCAAAAGTGAAAAAGAAAATAAGGAACTCTATTTCCAGGGAAGAGTGACCCCATCTAGCACTGCTGCTGCTTTTTCTTAGCAGGCACCTCAGTTCTGCTCTCAGCCAATTCCAGAGGGGTGGCACTGACTCCTCTGTGGGACACCGTGCAAGCTGTGGCTCAGCTGCCTCAAGGATCCTGTGCCTGGGCATCCAGTCCAAGGCAGCAGATGAGGCAATAGCAGTAGGATCTTGTGGAGAGCACCTTCTCCTCAAAGAGGATTTCTGCTGCAAAGTGTCGCGTGGGAGGCAGAAGGAGCTTGGGTCCTACAGGAATCTCCCAGCTCACAGGGGAAACATTGATTTGTGTTAGAAAAGGAAAACTCTCAGTCCAGATTTATCACCTTAAACATTAAGAACSCCCTTCAAAAATCTACTTTATTATGTTTAATTAATTTATTATACTCTGGATTATGTTTATTTACTGTGTGCTTTATGCAGATGTTTTGATGACAATTTCAAATACTGGGCTACTAATGCAGCTGAGGTGCTGTGTACCCTTCTGAAAGTCAGTCACAAAATGGGCATCACTTCTGAATTACTTAAACTGCAAACCCAGGATTTCATCAGTGCATGGGACAAATGCTTATTTWCTTCAAAAGGTTGTATTTCACTCCCAGAGCACAGATGGGTGCACATGGGACTTGGCAATGGAATCTTAGAAAAGAAAAATTCTTGTGGTACTCCTGGAGTCAGACATCTGCATTTCAAAGCAGAGGAAAGGCTTTCTGTACTCGAGGGAGGCAGAACTGGACACTTAAAGTCACTTTTTCTATCATAGCTATTGATGGAAATAAGCTCAGATCGCTATAGTGTTCATATATTTTAAGAGTTAGAATATGATAAGTGCTACACTTTTTAAAAGGAAATATTTCTGTTATTTCAGTGTCTCATCTTGAATTGTCAAAATAAACCTTACTTTTTTTTTATCCCCCTGGCAGTTTCAAGAGGTAATAATGTCTAACTTATCAGTAATTTGTTTTATTTTCACTTTATTTTCTGGTATGTGTAGGGAGGAAATATTAAACTTTACGCATCTCTAGTTACCAGAACATTCTACCTGTTTTCAGAATACTTCTTAACCAACAACATGTGTTGTGTGAAGACAGAATTTAGAGATGACTCAAAGATAAAACATAGTTGGTATGTTAGCTGAAATGCTAAACACTTTGCTCTGTCCCTGCCATGTGGTTAAATGATCATTCACACAAGATATTAAATTTATTGTCAAGTCTTCATAGAGATGTTTTCAAGCCTTTTAGTTGTAAGCCAGCATCGTTGGCAGTGTGTTTGTATCTAGTAAATCTGTGATCCTGGTGACATACACAGATCCGTGTTTGCTTGCACTGCATGCACTCTGACTTCACTGGTCCTTCCAGATTGTGCCAAAAATCACTAACTAGGATTAAACTTAAAAGGATCAAGTGAGAGCAGATTGTTAACTTAAGTAATTGATCATTTAAGAAGCTTGATATCTTCTGAAAACATTCATGCTCCTCTGTGCCATTACTTTTTGCTTATCTTGCACTGCTAGGGTTTGAGGATTTATTCATATATATGAATATATATATATATATACACACATACATATATATATATACATATATATATATACACACACATATACATATATATACATATGTATATATAATATATACATATATATATTTCTATAGGTATATTTAGTTAGATTGCCTTTGTCCTTCTTTTAGGGAAAAAAAAACAAACTAAATAAACAAAACAACTAATCAACTTACTTCCCTTCACACCCTCTTAAAAAAAAAAAAAACCCACAGTTACTATGGAAACAGCTATTAAACAGAGAGTAGCAGTAATTAATAACATCTGCAAGTGCARTATGAAGTCTACAACACAATTAATTCCAGCATTTGGAGTGGTTTGTGCAGAGCTGCCCTTTGTTGCAGCCTGTACAGACCCAATTACAACAAGGAGGTTTAATATTGCCAAAGTGATGTATCATGGCCTGTGAAACAGTTTGGACTATAGAGACATTAACTCATATAAATAAACAACATAATTAATATATACTTTACTGTCACATGATTCTGGAAAGAATGAGATCCATATAGATACTATGGGCAAATGCAAAAATTGTATCCTTTCAAATACAACAACATAAAAATCTCGCTGCTGAAATGAGAGCAGAAGCTTGAAATGTTACTTTTAAATCCATTCCTTCATTTGAATTATAGAGACATAGGCAGATCAGATGTGGAAGTTTACCTACAGATGCTTTTATCTTTTGACTTTTCACTTTAAAAGTCAAATTGGAATTTTTACAGAACAGCCAATTAAAGATTTTTAATAAATCATGAAAGAGATGAGAGAACTTATCTGTCTTCAGGCTTTATTGAAGAAGGAATATTATAAATATTTATTTGTTATTTTATTAAGGCTACTTGGCATAAAGTCTACCATCTATCCCACTAGCTTCTCTCACTAGAAACTATGAGTATACAAAAGATTCATGTTTTCCTTAAATCACTTTTGTAGCTGGTGTAAAACTTGTCAGAAGCTGCATTATCAGACTGAGGGGTGTTGTGTTACACAGGAGGGAGCTCTGCCTTCCCCCTGGACGCCAGTGTTGGGTCTCGTGCTCCTAAGGAGCTCTGTGCCCTTTGTTACCTGAGCTAATAATCTCTGCTTAGGGCCAAAGCACCTTAGATGGGGCCTGACCCCAACCACTGGGGCCACCTGGCCCTGATCCAGCACATGGCAAAGCCACGCCAGCCTGGGCTCTGCTCCAAGRCCATAAGAAAGACTTTTTGCCATTCTTTTTGCCATCTTTTAAAACTAAGCGGACAAGCACAGATCAGTAGGTGCAGACCAAACCTCTGTTGGTGTTCTCATTCCTCTTTTTCGTCTTTGTTACCTGTCTTAAATTATTTACATCTCTTCCTTATCAGCAGAGTTTTTCTTCCCTTTACTATGTCATCCTCCCAATGAACATTTTCCTCCTCATATTCCTGTTTTCCTGTTTCACTTTACTTTCCGTCACCTCTCTAGTTCCTTTAAAAATTTTTATTTACCTTTTAAAATATGCAATGAAAACAATATGCATGTCTTTATTTCCACAGGCATACCCTTCCTTATTGATATTTACTTTCCTGTTCTTATTTTTCCTCTATAATCTTTCATTCTTTTTTTTTTTTCATTTCTCTGACGAATAGTCCTTCTATGTTATTTTTTTACTCACTACTAGTTTATAAAGCAAATCAAACAGGATCCTTACATTTAAAAAAGCATTTACTGGTCTAACAATGTATCTTACAGGGTGAAAAAGGAGGAAAATTGCCTGATTTATGAGGAGAAAGAAGAAATAAATAAATATATATATGTATATTTGGTTTCAGGAAAGAATTGTTTATGCTTAAAGTCAGTGGAAGGGATGGAATAAACTAAGTTAAAATAGATTAGGGGCTGAATAAAAAATAGATGAGGTTGCACAAAAATATTTTGTCAATCTCARTGTTACAAAACATATGTTATTTTTATAAGACTGCTCTTTGAAGTTGTATTTCTTTACAAGTTCAGAACATACCACAGTTTAACATTTATAATTGAGGKTTTTCTTCAGCAAGATTACTGACATTTATGGTTTTCTGAGAACAGTGTCACAACATCAATACGAGATTTACAATGAGCATTTTTACATTATACCGGGAAATATAACACATATAACTGTGATTCATGAACAAAGTAAATTAATTTTCCTTTGAAACTCAGAAACATATTAATAATATTAGAATGAACACAGAGCCTTTCAGAACCAAAGTACAGTCTCCATATAGTGCTACAATGTATGCTCTGCTCAGGAATAACTAAAACATTCCTGTGTTATCAACACTGTTTTCAACATAATTCCAAAGTGAAGCCCCATAGTAGCTACTCTGGAGAAAATCAAYCCTACACCAGGCAAAACCAGCACCATGCATGAAGTTTTAGAGGCCTGGCACTTTGTCATAAAATATTTTTCTTGGTATTCACTGAGAGAATATTTATTGTGCTGAACTCCAGGTTTCAATATTAAACTACCCTAAAATTATTGTTGGCTTAACTTCAGTGTCAAAAAACCCAAACAAACAACAAAAAAAAAACCTTCCAGTGTGAAAACGCATACAGCTCTGTTCTCATGACTAGAATCAGAATGAATGCTTTCCTCAAATCTGACAATTACAAGAAAAGCATACATAGTCATATCAGATAGTCAAAGTTTTGCTACTGGATCTGGCATGCTTATCAAATATGTACAAAAGCAAGGGCAAGAACAAAACAGTGTTGACTATCTTGATGCTAAATGTAGGTCACAAAGTTTTTGCAATATAAATTACATCAAATTCAAATAYGTAAAACAATTCATCTCACTTGCAATGGGCTGGATCCTGCATTTCCATCTGGTGCAGACTTCAAYAATGGCATTTTTGCCCCTGAAATTAGAAACTGACATCAGGCTGCCCACACTCTCTAGTCAGTCCTGCACCAGCAACCAGAATGRGAACTGTTCAGCAAGATTACCCCCTCCTTCCCTACGTAAAACACAGACATAAAGAAGATATCCATGCCAGGGAGAAATGGTATTTTGGTATGTGGCATTGATTATCATGGAACTACAAAACCAGAGACTCATGTAGGTTGGAAAAGACTTAATATTATCCAGTTCAATTGCTAACCCAGCAGTGTCAAGTCCACCGCTAAACCATGTCCCTAAGTGCCACATCCACACATATTTTAAATTCCTCCAGGTGTGATGACTCAGACACTTTACTGGGCAGTCTGTTCCAGTGCTTGACAACCCTTTCCATGAAGAAATTTTTTTCTAACATCCATCTAAACCTTCCCTGGTACAACTTGAGGCCATTTCTGCTTACTCATGAGAAGAGACCAATCCCCACCTTCCTACAACCTCTTTTTGGGCAGATGTAGACAGTGTTGAAGTCTACCCTGAGCCTCCTTTTCTCCGGGATAAACACCCTCAGCTCCCTCAGCTGCTCCTCATGAGACCATTGCTCCAGACCTCTCTGCAGGRTCATCCACACAGACCTTGTCACACTTTTTGCCATATTTCAGCAAGCACATTTTGGCTGAATCCAGTAACATCTGGGGGTTTTCTCTAGCAAAGTCCATGTTACCCCAAGCACAAGGGTGGAATGTGCTCAGCACAGGGCTGGCAAGAATAAAGCCAGTACAGATTTATTGCCTATAACCTCAAAAGACACTTAAGGCACTCGGTAACTTTGTGCCCTCTATTCACATAAGTGCTGCAATCACTGCACATGTTGTCTTGAACTGTCACCGGCTTCAAAAAGTTTTCTGACAATGCTGACTACTGAAGAATGAGTTTCTATACAAGCATAAAACCAAATTAATAAAACTTTGATTCTGGTGCTAACCTAATAAATTTGGGGTTTTTTTTAAGTGGTTAAGAGACAGAGGACCCTGTTCTTTTGTCTTCTATGCTAGATTTGCAACAGTGTAAATAATATATGAAAACATAAATAATATATACAGAAATTGAAATAAAAAAGAAAGGCTTGATCATGAATTAATACTTGCWACTGAATAAATGAGCTGAGGAGAAGCCTTTGATGCAAATTAAATGTTGTAGTTTCTCAATAGGAAATTTTTTTCTTACATACATACTATCACGGTCAGTTGAAAGATTCCCAGTACTTTCATTAGAATCACAGAACAGAATTACAGACTCTTTTAGGCTGGAAAGGATCTTTAAAATAAGAATCCAACCATAAACCTAACCCTGCCAAGTCCACCAAGTAACTGCAAAGCAAACTTTCTGTAAGACACCTCATTATATCAATACCTGTCGCTCCTGTGCTCCTTCACAGAAAGGTCTCGGTCAGGTATGACAGGCAATAAATTTAGAATGAGGTGAAGTAAGAATGAAGAAAGATTTACTTYCGTTGTTTGTCATTCAAGTGCTTAAAGAAGACGACTTGTCAGCTGTAATAGATTTTCAGGAATCTCAATGCAGATAAATTATAAGAATTTCTGCAGTGCAGAAAGTTTTGTGAAGTGCAAGCCATACATTCAAGACAGTGACTATGTAAGGAAATAGTTTAATCAGCAAATGTAAAGAAATTGATTGTTTGGGAGATTTTTAAGGCTTTTCAAAGCTTCGTGATGAAACTACATTTGTGCTCTATTTCCTGCATTATAGGAGAGTGAAGACATACCAAGAAACTTTGCTAGTTTTATGKTTTAAGCCAATCACACCTTGTCGTTGAAGGTAATGGGAACTCCTTTGAGCCCTATTACTCATATCCATGCACAGTTGTACGATGAGGTCATGGCAAATTAATGAATTTTTAGGCCATAATTCATTAGATGAGGAAAAAGACTGGGCAATTAGCAAATAACAAATTGCTCATGGAATAGGTCCTGCTTTCTTTTCTTTCCCTTTCTTTTCCTCTTCCTCAGGCTGGCATTGGATTCCTGAGTTTCAGATTCAATAAAAGGCAAAACTTCWAAACTTGACTTGCAGCCTCACTTAATTTTACAGGAAAACTGTTTTTTGATTCCACCTTCTCTCAAAACTGGGCTACAGTTCAAGTTTGCTTGTAAAGCCTGTACAGCTTGCAGGCTGATCTCAACTTGTCTATCACAGATCTTCTAGAATGCCACACAGGCAGCCCTTGTCATGCTCCATTTCAGCCCTGGCTGATCCTCCACACCTCWACCAGGAGCTGACCTGTGTATTTCTACTCCATGCTGGAGCCACATATAGACAATGTCTCTCTTTCATCCCGGCATGTCAGTGAGCTCCACAGGCATTCACTTACAGTGTTGACTGTAGGATTACCTTGCAGAGATTGTTGTAAATAGCACAGTAGATTGGAAGCTTTGAACATTTCTCTATTAAATCATAGAAGTCTTTCCTCTAGAATATTTTRTTTCACTTTTCAGCTATCGTTCAGTGTATTAGTACTGATGTCACACAGCAGACCTTGGGGAAGTAGGTGGGGTGTCAACCAACCCATGCATTGCACAGTTCCATTGCCAGCCCTGTGCTGCTGTTTTTTGAACCATTAGCAGCTATAATCATTGCCCTAGGAAGCATCAGAAGTGTAAGCTTACAGAAAATTATATTAATGGTGAAAGAAACATTCCCRTGCAACCCTATACTTATCTATTTTTTATTTTACATTATTACTCTCTGATCTTCCACTCTCCTTTACATTATATTGAAATAGTACATGTGAGTAAGGGTGGCCTTGCTTATTCTCACTTACTGAAACCATTTCCTGTGTGTGTTTGCAYAGTTACTTGCACCCTCTCTTTCCCAGACCAACATGTGAATACTTTCTGCTTGCCCACTGCAGTGGGTTCTCCACTGGAAGAGCACTCCTTTCCCAGCTCAGTGCCCATGGCTTGCTCAACAGGCCCTTKGGGGCAGCACAACTGGGAAGTGAGCATGAACACTTTCCTGCTGAGATGAAATGGGCATGTGCTTGAAATTTCAGGTGGGGAAGGAGCCAGGAGGGRCATTCACTTTTATTCTGGAGGGGCGTTGCCAGAGTGTTAATCCATTACCGTGCTGTCCACTGCAAAACCATAGGTGTTTTGGGGCACTACTAACTGAAGAACATCTGGTTYCTGATAACTCAGCAGAGTTTAGGCATGTACTTGATCCAAACTTCAGAGTCCTATCAAGGAGCAGAATCAGGATTTTTGGTAAACATTCATGTTCAAAACTGAATTGATGTGAACTTCATATGGATAATGCTCCTCTCAGTGTGAGAGCCCAAGAATGAGGAGGCACCTTAAATTACACTCTRAGAAGTAAATTTGTCAGGGTCTTGTGCAACCTGAACTAGTTCACATCTCCACCCCTTTCCTCTGTGCTGTTCACCAAACCTCTATTCCACCCCCAACACCTTTCTACCCCAGATTTCCTCACGATACATCCCATGTGATGCAGGACTTTTCTACCACAAGGCCACGACTCCGCCGTTACCTTTGGCATCCCTGTGGGGAAGCAGAGGTGCTCAGGTGAGCAATTACAGGGAAGAATCCAAAGYACTTCATGTGGCAAAACTGTAAGGCCTATGGGGACCTACAAAAGCTGGGCTATAGATGTTCTTCAGACTGTTTGAGTCTAAAGGCTGAAGAATAATTTTAGAAAATGCTATTTTGGACATGCTTCCAAACCCTGAATCCTACGTACCTATAGGTAGGTGGATAGGTGAAGACAACTGGGAGTTCTTCCCACCAGCTCCCAAGCGCCAGCTCCTATCCAGAAACAATGTAGATGAGTGACTGCATGCTTTACAGATTGCAACTGAAATATCGCGCTGGCTTTAAGCCCAGGCRATGTGAACACTCAATTCTTCATTTGTGGATCTCAGTTTTGATCCCTTTGCAACCATTAAAATAGAGATGAGCACTTTCCTGTTCTACAGAAATTGTTGTGAATTAATACATTGAAGGTGATGTGATCCTTAAATACAAAGAATGTGAAAACAACATGAATACTGGTTCTGCTCTTTCACTTTCACCTGTTGAACCAAATAAATATATTAAAGTATAAATATGCAAGCACATAAAAATAAAAAACAAAAAAAAAAATCAACTCACAGATTGAAAAGGAAACCAAATTTTTCACTGAACTTTTAACTGCTTTAGCAAATGAGATAAGAAATGTTTCCTCGGATTACTTTCTCCACAGAGAACGTATAGTTGCCACAGAGACTGGTGTGCGTGAACATGGGTAAACGAAAGGACGGGAGAGGGAATGCGTCCTCTGAATTTCCCGAGGGATCTGAAATGAATATCTGGGTTAGCGATGCGGCAATGGGGCGGGGGTGAAGCCCGAGRACTGCCGGCCGTGCCCCCGGGAGCCGCGTCCCAAAGCGCTCAGGGACCCTGCGGGCTCGGGACGCTGCGAAGGGCGGGGGCGGCTCCGCGGGGCTGAGCAGCGCTGCTCCAGCCGGCCGCGGGGAGAGCGGCATTTATAGATCCATCCAGAAAATAGCTATTTAAATCGCAGCCCAGACTGGTGGCACACGGGCTGCGTGCGGCTGCTGCCGCTGCCGAGAAGGGAGGAGGGGGCTGGCATTAAAATAAGGCACGAAGCSGTTTTAAAAATAGCCCCCGTGCGGGCTGCGCGGGGCGGGGCGGGGCGGTGGCAGCGCGGCCCCGGGGCGGCCCGGCCGCGGAGTTCCCGGCTCCTTGTATGGAGCTCGGCGCCGCAGGGCCCGGCCCCGCTCCCGCTGCTCGCCGAGACTTTGCCCGCTGCCGGCAGGGAAGGCAGGAGCCGCCAGCGATCTGCCCGTCTCCAACTCTCTGCCCTGCTTCCCTCCTCTTCTTTCAGGAGCCGCCACCCCGCCTTGCCTCTCTCCTCCTCTTTCTGCTCTGGAATCAGTGGAATAAATCAGGGAAGGACGCGCGCACACACACGCACGGTGGGATCTGTTACAAAAGTAGCGCTGATGGCGGCGGATCGGATGAAGCTGGAGCTGCTGCTGGAGTAGCGGAGAGTGGAGTATCTGTCGCTCGCTCTCTTTTCTCTGTTTCGCCTCTTCCCCCACTCCACCCACAGATCTCCATCGTTTCTCCTCCTCCTCCTCCCCACCCTCGGCCGCGCTCCCGCTTYTCCGCGCATCTCTGGGCTGCGCCTCCTGCGAGGGGGCGGGTGGGGGGAGCGGAGGAGGCTTTAAAGAACCACGGCCCCCCCCGCACCGCCACACACACGATAATTGAATTTATTATTATTGCCGTCTCGCCGACTTGGGGAAGGGGGATCGATCTTCGATCAGGAAGATGGCTGCTGGCTGGCTGCTGGTCTTTAGCCTGAYACTTTTCCAGTCCTTGGTGATGAACCACTCTTCGGAGGGACCCTTCCCCTCGGCCACCACGTAAGTCCCGGCGGGGTCCGGGGGTCCGGGGCGGGGGGCACGGCCGGGGCGGGGGCGCTCCTCGGCGCCAGGGACAGCGACAATACAAAGGGAAATCAACTTAGTCCTGGCGGAAAGTGGCGATGGGAAAAAATTGTAGGTTTCGGCAGCTTTTGCTTAGAAAAGAGTCAGGGTGGCAGAAGGTCCCGTCGGGGCGGTCGCCGTGAGGGGGAAGCTCCGGTGACGGCCGGCGGCGGGACTTTTGAGGTAAAGGCTTCGCCTGGGAATCCCGCTCCGGAGCGGCTCCCAAATATACCCCGTCAGGTCATCCTTGCCGAGAAGAAAGTTTCGAGTTACACAGAGTCCGCCCCTTCCACCCACAGAGGTTATTCCAGCCCTTATGGAGTTCCAACACTGTTTACAAAAAAACCTGAAAACTTTGGCAATTTTATTAAAAAGGCGGATTTCGTTGCCTTTCCGCAGCCGGCATGGGAAGCGGGCACGGCTGGGAATTCCGAGCTCCGGCTCCCTCCTGCCTGGCCGGGCTCCAGCGCACCCGCGGGGTTCGGGGCTGCCGTGGCTCCGCGGGTGCGCACCCGTGGGTCCCGCCGGAGGGGCTTTCGCACGCCTTAAGCAGCACAGCTGAAGAACTGTTTTCTTCAGCCTTGGCCTTGCAGATCGTTATTTCTCAGAAATACCTTCGCGAGAGCTGAAGGATGCTCGCGGTGCACGCAGCTCGGTGCCTCGCCTGGCCCTGAGATAGAAATCTTTAAAGCGCTGCAGAATTATTAGCATGAAAGTGTTGCCCAGAGCAGTGCAAGGATCAGATAATAATGATGCAATAAAAGAAAGGCAAAAGGAAGCCGATACATCATATTGAAGATTCGCCTACAGATAGGGAAAAATCCACGACAAAGCACTATGTGATCGTGTTTTCTTCCCTTTCCTTTTCTCTCACCTCATTATTTTTATATCCTTTTTGTTTGGTTGGTTTTTTGAAGCATTTACCTTAGTCCCGAATCTGGGTTAAAGCTACCAGGAGGTAACTTTTAAGGGGATGACTCACTTCAGTGCATTTTACATAAGAAAAACAGTGCTAATGGTAGTCTTTCCTTATTGTTTAACACTGGGTGGAATTTATTGGTGTCGTTCATTCTGGGCAGAAGAAGGATGAGTTTGCAGTAATTACCAGCAGTGCATTTTCACCAATTAGTACTCCTGGTAGGTTGTTATAATTGGATTCAGTTCTGAGTGTCGGTTCCATTATGAAAGACTCAAAGGGATGCTCGCACTGTTAAATGAAAGGAATACAAAGATAAGTGTAGAATAACCACTTAACATCCTTTAAGTTGAATAAATACAGGCTTTCATTGTAGGGAAAACTACCTTTTAAAATACTCTCGTGTTGAAGTTTATAAATACGTGCCATGTACAAGCAAGCGTAGCAAAATACAAACCCAGGGCTCTTTAATTCATTGTTTTCTTGTGTTTGAGCTCCCGTATTTACGGTGTTTTGAGCTATAGTATTTACGGTTTCTCACTGAGCTGATAAGGTTATCACACACAACTAATTACAATTTATCTTCTATGTGGATTTTTCTGAGTTTAAACGAGAAAGAAAAATGGAACCCAGTCAAATTAAAAGAATATTGTATAAAAAGAATATGTATAATTTCAAATAGGAATCTAGATTGCTTTTTAACATAAGAATATGTTATATTCTTTTAAAACTGGTTGTGTCTCCCCATMTAGTTTTGCTAATTCCCTTCAGAATTTTCCTCTGACACTCATGATAATAGAGACTGACARCAGTGAAACATACAACTTTGATTATAACTAAACCTATGATAAAGTAATTCAAAATACTGTGTTAGTCATCAACATTTCCATGTTCTACACAATCTACTTGCTGTTTGCTCTTTTTTGTCACTGTTATTCCATTGAAATATCACAGAAATAATCTRTAGCGACCGTCCATCCTTTCCCCTTTGAAATGGAATCAAAGTGCAAKCAGGGCTTAGTTTGTTTGGAAGGCACCACACAACAGGTTGATGCAGGGAGAGCTGCTTAGCAAAAAGTAATGATGTAACAGGTGAAGGRGAAAACAATTTTTTTACTCTTTTTTAAGACTTGACAGCAGTGTTTCATTTCCTACTAAAAATTACAAATGGGGAAGARCAAAGAGAAGTGACGCAAGTGCTCTTAATGTAAAAGATATTATATACTAAGAATATTAAAAATAGGAATGGAAAAAATGGGAGAGGAGAATAAAGGGAAAAAAGGACATGAATAATTGAAGAGCTGGGGGTTTGCTGATATTATGTACTTAGATACCTGCTTTCGTCCCATAATTTTCAGTCTGTTTTTTCTCTTCGTTAAAAAGTTGGTCTGAGGAAGCAGGATTTCCCAGCTGTTGTGTGAAAAATGTGCATATTCAGGGCTACAGAGTATATGATTTCTTCAACAACTCATTATTGTACAATCACTTTTCCTTCAGTCGTCTGTTTCTTCTGCATTAATAAATATTTTAACACGTGCTTTTACTAAAAACATTCAGAAGTCCCTATCACCAATACAATTATATAGAAGCATGTAGCATTCTTAGCAAGAAATGCTGAAGGTTTATGCAATGCCTGTTTGATAGAGTCTCATTAATTTGATTAATTTCAGTTCTCTGATAAGGCAGAAAGGCCCTGATAGATTTACCCAGAAAAATACGGAGAATTTCAGGTGAAGGTTTGTGTTGTATGAAATGGTAGCATTAATTTTTTATTGAAAATCTGAGCAGGTGGTATTGCATTCCTTGCTTCCAGTGTTGAAATATTTCACTGCAAATATTGAAGACTTTCCTTTAATAAACTATTTAAGTCTAGTASTAATTGTGTCCTGATCTGAGCTATAAGGCTTAGCTGCTGATTGATGCATATTGCATTCTGTTTAAATGTATTATGTTAATTGTGTCATGTATTTGGGATCTGTCTGTTGGTACAAGGTACCATATTCTTACTTTTAGCACAGCAGCTCCAAGTCCTTCAATTGCACATGAACACAGTAGATATTTTGCACTGAGATGAGAATATTGTATATAGTACTCTTGGCACTATAACTACACTGCTGCTATCACAGTGTGCAAAGCACTTCTTTGTAGCTGTATATATTTATTTATCATTCTGTACAGACTTGTTAGGCATACAAGGTTTGTATGTTTCCTGATAATGAGAGCACAGGACTGAGTTTATTTCTGTTCTTTTCTCTGTACTGCATCAAGACAGTCTTGAGTTTAAGTATATGTTGTAATTCCTGAGTATCCTTTTGGCACAGCATGCTGATATTGGTTCTGGTAGTGAGTGATGTACTACATAGAGACACACCTACTGCCTTCTGATCATAAACCTGTTTGTACTGATTTTAAAAAAGCCCAACAAAACTAAACATATTTGAATTTTTATAAACCTACAGATGAAGCCTTTCAAAATCAATGGGACTGTTTCTGTAATTACTATATCACTGTGGATGTATCTTAATGTTTGTTTTCCCCCCCCGTCCCCAATTTTCCTCTGACACTCCTTTTCTCTCTTTCCTTTATATTTTAACATTTTCTCCTCAGTCACCTKTTCTGTATGTTTGTATTACCTTATATATTATATTCAAAACAGATCTGCCACTTAAATAAATTGGTGTAAAACACTGGTGAATAAAGATGATATAAAGGAGATAAAAATAGTATACCTATGAACATAAAGCTGTATGTATGCAGACAGGACATTTTTAGAGAAGAAGCTGTGTTAAAATTCTCATTTTTCACTTGCATGAATCATCTTTGCTGTTTTGGTGTCATTAGGACAACTCAGGGATGTCTATATGAGTCATATGATTTACAGCTTGCACAACTGGGACATTCGTATTTTTGGCTTCTGCACATGGACCTAACAAGTGTAGGTCCTGCTGAGAGTGTGGTTGGGCTTGGTGCTCAACATCACTTTCTGTATGGCATCAGTGACCAAAGGTAGATAGATAACATTTGTGATGTTTTCTTTTCATCTGTTTCTACTGTCAGGCTTAGGGATTTTGGCACCTCCCATATACATAAAATCCCATTTTTAGCTTAAAGTCTGTGCTAGAAGCATGCCAGTTAAACTGCTGATGTTAATTAGAAAAGACTGCWGTATTAATGGTTTATAAAATATCAGGCTCTTTCTCATTTGAAATTTGTTGGGTTTTTTTCCCCAACGTGTTAAAATATATTCTCTATTAGGAATGAAATAAGGTACTGAAGTGTACCTTCATATCAGTGAATGGGAAAGAGCCAAAAGATGCAAACTACTTAGAATCAGGGAAGTGCAATATCACCTCTTAGTGTTTTCTCAGCAGCACATGTCTAAGTGCTGAGCATTATGCAAGATGCTTAAAGCCACAGATATTTTAAAGAGTATTGCTKCAATCCATCCTTCTAGTAGAAACATACTTAGAATAAGTGAAACAGGTTGTTGATTGGTGGTGTTTACTTTGGTGTTTTGGTGGGATTTTTTTTGATTGGGTGGTGGAGGTTTTTTTTGTTGTTTGTTTTTGGTTTTTTTAATACCCCTGCAGATGTGGTGTTGATAAATGCAAATTATTTGAATCCATGAAGCATTTTTCTGTTTTACATATCTTATGATGTAAATTGTGAATGGGCAATTGTTTTGCTTATTTGTTTCCTTCATAAGTATTTGTGCTGAAGCCTCAGAATTAACAAATCCTATAGATTTACATTTTATTAAGTCAGAATACTCAGCTGAAAACATCAAAATAGTTACTAGTAATAAAAGATGAAATTTCATTGAAATAAATCAGCATTATAGAGGTTCTTGCCATCTTTCATTTTGCAGTGATGCTATTTTCAGAACTGCATTGCTCATACCCTGCAAAATGATTTTATCCAAGAATTCAGCTGCTAGAAAGAGAGCTGGAGCTTGGCAGCACATTAGCCTGAAATGTATTCATTGTTAAATAGAAGGCCTGTTGTACAGATCTTAAAAATATTTATCTAGCAGAGCATTTTAAATTGATGAAAGCATGGTCAAATTCYTATTGCATTAATGTTTTGTAACAAAGAAAATACCCAGACTTTGGTTGCCCACTGGTGACTGTGCTCTGACATGTTTGTGCCTTGATCCTTCCGTGCCTTCTGCGAGAATCCCGTATCCAAGGTAGTGTTATCTTCTACACCAATGCCTGACTTAAACCTCTGTGAGATAGGAATTGCAGTTTAGAATCGTTTCAGTAGAGAAAAATGACTCATTCTCTCTATTGCTGACCAAAGTAGAAGTAGGATTGAGCCCCAGACTGTTTTGTACTTCTTTGCAGCAATACCTGGGCTTTTGATCCCTGTGTGCTTGGGCTGCATGTGGTGTTTAGAGGGTTCGTAAAGACCTTTGTGACAAAAGGTGATGTTTTTGATGGCAGAAAATGTTTTCTAGTGCCTTGTTAACAAATTTCCTTTTGTAGAACAAAAGATTTACCAGAAAACAACACTGGAATAGAATTACTGGACCACAGCTACAATTTGGTAAAGCCAGACACCATAATTAATTTATGTCTTTTACAAATGCTGAATCAGCTTTCTTGATAGAAAGAATGACAGCTCAGTGTCTGTGGTGTTCTGGTAGAAAAAAATAAAACAATATAGCTAGAGTCTTGAAAATGCACAGAGTATAAGAAGTACAAAACAATAACTGCATTTGTGCCCCCAGCCCCGGGCAGCGCCTGCGTGTTCTGTCTTGGATCACTCTTAGCCCATTCCTGCATCAGGTTTTTCATTCCCCCTACAGCTGCTGCTAGACAGGTATCAATGAATACTTAAACTATTTGCATTTGAGATTACAACTGATTTATCTCTCTTGCGAAATCTATTAAATAGCCCGACCCCACTCAACTTTTCTCCAACATGTATAGGGCAACGCTCTGTTCTGTAGGATCAGACCAAGAGCCGAAATTTGCATCAGTTGTGCCATTAGCAACTGCAGCAAATTGGTGATTGCTGTTAGGGGGAATTGTGATTCTTCTTTCCCTCCTGATTTCCAACAGTAAAGGAAAACTGGATTCAATATTGTTTGCAGAATATGATTTTTATGTTACGCAGTACTGTGTCATGCACACAGTAATGCTGCAAAGCAGCTCACGTTTAAGGTGGAAATACATAATGCTGATAGTGAAAACACTGTAAACTGCACTTCTACTCCAGTATTGTTCATGGGTTATGTAGTCTGAATTTAGGGCCAGGCAGTGCTGCTTGTACCCTGGAATGAAAAAGTCCAATTGATAGAGTGAATATTTTCAAAATATACTTCAACACTTTCTAATAGCTAAAATTATTSGCATGTGCCTGTGGTTATTCAGCTCAAGAGGGATTTTTCTTTTCCTTCTCCACTGCTTTCCAAACTATTTTTGACCTACTCTGCTTCCAAGCAAATTCAGTGTTTTACACCTTCCTTCCTTTCCTCCTTCCTTCCAGACTTAGTAAGTTTTCAGGGTGAAATGTAAAATAGACTCTCTTTCACAGCCACTCTGTGACAAGAATATGGCTCACTGTTTGGGAATGTTACTGTGATGATGGCAGGGAAAGGACCATGGTTTTTGCTTATGTCCCTCCTTACAACTCCTTTCTCTGCATGCCAACAACAAACTGATGATAAAGAGTGAATTTCTGTTCCTTGTATCATTTTTTGCTATTTATTTACAAAGTTTCTAACAAGTTTATGAAAATGATTGACATTATTTTGCATCAACAAATCAGCAAGCTTTTGGAGTTAATTACAGTAATTCAAAATCAGACTTTTTCTACTCTGAGGCAGGCCTGAAATAACCATAGAATGTGAATGTGAAGTTGTAATATTGCTGACTATTATAAAAAGTGATTTATTGGATTTTGTCCCTCTTTAAAATAYATTCTCACTCCCTCTCATTTGAGAGTTGGGCAGGGTAAGAACTGTAGTCTGATTTTGTAACAGATATTCTACATAGTAATTTAAGAATTTTTATTTTTTACAATTTCCTTTGTTTCTGCAGGACCATGAATGTTCAGCCAGAAATGCAGAAATAAAGTGTGTTTTTTTGTTTTTTTTTTAATGTGCCCTGTGGATTGTATGAGCAAATAGTAATTTCTGCACTGTCTTTATTATATGCAACATGGAGACACATATTRGATTAGTGATACTTTTTTCAGCATGAAATGCTTCAGTTGAGATCTGTGAGCAAAGTCTCTCAATTCAATTCTTTATAATAAAATCTGATTCACTTTTGACCTGATTTGAGAAGTAGGTAAGAGCACAAAGGAGTTGCTGAGTCCGCAGTCCATTTTTTTGCAGCAATCAGATAAATTTTGTTCATTTTTATTTAAAAGAGAAAAGACAGACTTAATTCATCCAAACAGTATTTGAACTGAAGTGCTTTTTTTTCCAGTGCAAGTTCCCACCAGACAGGTCTGGAAGCTTAAAATGTTCCCCAGTGATATCTCTCCCACCCCTGTCTTTTTTGAGATTTTTATTATATTTTGATACTATGGACTAAATATTATTTCAAGTATGCRTAAAAATAAAGTTATAAAAGTTCTGTGGTTAAGGGTGGTGGCAGTACTATAACTTAAATCAAGCCATGCCATTTTTCTCAATTGTCACTATTAATACCGTGCTGCATTTTTCTTTATATGCTAAGGTAGTCTTAAATAAACCATTAAAAGGGCAGTTTTCTTCGTTCTTGAAATGAGCAGAAATTTGCCACAAGAGGTGTRTGTTGACTCTTGATTAGAAATTCAMCTGAGTCACGGGAGCCATTCTGTTGAAGATTATTGAAGGGAAATATTTTGCAGTCTGAAATGGATGAATTGTGTTATCAACASGGCAGGAAGGAGAAGAGTAATGAAAAAGAGATGTCAGGAAGTATGAATTACAAAGTTAAGGTTCTTACWATTCCTTCCCTGACTCTTACAGGTSACTCACATGTAGATCCCATGTGACCAGTCAAAATTTTGAACATAAATTGAATAAGTTTAACAGTCCACTAAGAAGCAACTTTTAATTAACAAAAGTCTGATGTGGACTAGYGGTGACAAAAATGGTTTATTTTGTAAATGGCTAAACAAAGCCTCACTGTAATAATATTCCCCCAGTGTGGATTGGGTAATTTGTTTGGTAGACGTCTGGTGGATCCTAAATACAAGCCTATACTGGGAGGCTCTTTACTTGGGGAATGCTCTGCCCTTGTAAACTCTGTTTTCTGAGTTTAATTAAAAAACGTGGTGGTTTCTCATGCAGATGTTAATGCAGAAATTAATGCAGAAATTTCTTTTTTTTTTCTTTGCAGTAAATGGCAGTTTTCTTCCTATAGATTTAACTGGAATAAAATATAATAGATAATATATTATTCTTTGGTAAGTAGAATAATTTTTGCAGAGATATTTAACATCCATATTTTCTGTTAGCCTCATTTGTAATTTTATTCTTTTTACCTATGGGTGATTAGATTTTTCCAAAAACAGGTCACAGTGAAGAATATTATGTGTAGGGATGAAAACTAAGTGTAGGGGGCAGTGAACCTTTTTGCACCCTCATCCTCTGTGAAAAGTATCCTGTGTTAATTTGGTTAGCYGTGTGTGTGTTTTTTAATGCAGGAAGTATTTCTTGATCTGAGACTTCTCAGAAATGAATCCAGTGGCACCAAATAAAAAAAAAAGGCAATAGACACTTATATTTACTATTATTTAATTAAAATAGTCTGATTTTGATTTAATATATATGTATATATTCAATATATATATATTATATAATCAAAATAGTCTGTGCATCATAGTGATGTACATCCTGGATTGTATGTACCATGGCTGAACTTTTTATTGTTAAATAGCTCTCTTTATTATTATCATCTGCCTCCCTTTATCCACCTTGCCTTATTTCTYAGATTTTGTACCTTTGTTTCCCATATTAATTTCTCTCAGTAAAGCAGGAAAATTCAGTATCTTRCCATTTAGTCAGGCAAGGGTTTATTGTCAAGATTAATTTGTTAGCTAATGCCTCTAAAGCCTTCTGTAGTTGAAAAGTGTTGTTAAGCTGTTAAGCCTAATTTATTAAGATGTGTGTTTGCTATATTCCCACTTTACCTCAGAAACTGTCATGACCAAACCTTTCCTGGATGGATGACACCTCTGGTTTACCTGGCTCTTGAAGTGTTTTTTTTAATAGAATCTCAGTAGAAAAGGTRCCATCATATCTGCTTCTTTTGGTAATTTGTGATTTGGGGATCTGGAAGAAGTTAATCCCCAYGAGCAGTACTTCTTGGATGTACACAGATTGCAAAACATAAGTTTAACAGCATTTTTAGAAACCAACAGGAGTCAGCAAAAATCTGCAGAGTGTGGTGAAGGGAAGCCAGAGAGTGACTCATGCCTACACWGCGCTCGTTGCACTCCTGTGGAAAGCACTGGGAGCTGTGGATCCCRAGATGTTCTGAGATTTGTGCTGTGAATATTTCATCCTTGAGAAAGAGACAATAGTCAGGTAAAATACTGGCCAAGGTTCGTGGCATGAGTTCATCTATGTGATCTGTTGCTTCTTCTGCAGCACAGGCTACTGCTGGTTTTATTCCATTTCTAAAATGGAAATGGCACCCAAATTGTCATCCTGCTTGAATCAATGTGTTTAATAATGCAAGGTGTCCTGTTTCTGTAAGAAAGATGGCAAGAAAAGTACATAATATTTTTCTATTTACAGACTAGTAGCATGCATAAGATGATCATTAGCAATCACTAATTACTTGACGATCACCAAGACACAGAAACTTTAAGCACGAGTAACATAGTTTTCATTACAATTATTTTTGTTTGCTACACACAATGGCAATAGAATCATAGTCCCTTTTATTTTGTGTTATTTACCAAGGCACTTTTGTTGCCTTAGCATCTTCTTGATTTGATTTTTTCATCTRTTGTGAACATATTTTATGTGGTAGMTATATTAACTGGGAGAGAATCACTAGTATGTGCAGGAACATGTCTTAAGGAGATTTCCCTGTAATGTACACACGGCAAAAAGGTTTGTGGTAATTGAAGGCAGAATGAGGTCTCTTTTGACTGATTAGAAATACATGASGGATTTGTGCATGACTAAGAGTATGTCTAGGATATACTCTAAATGTCTTTGGAAATGGTTGGGTACCCAATTTCATCCTTCTTTGCACCGGTGTAATTTCAGCATAATGAGTATCAGTCCTGTATCATTTAAATCCTGAGTGCAAGGATGAATCCACATAAAATAATTTCTGATTAAACACATACAGGTTTCATTGCAACAGAATGAGTCATCACTGTCAAGGCCTGATTGTGACAATTACATAAAATAAAATGTAATACATGATTGTATTAGGCTTTGCAGAGGGGAATAATAAGATATCCCAAGGAAACCATGTGTGATATCAGATGTGGTCATTTGTCTTCCTTTTAAATGATAAGCTCTGACACAACTTCATTGTCTGTGCCCTACTGAGCAAGTGTCCATGTCAAAAAGAAGTTCTTAATGTGTCAGAAGGCAYTGAAAAATGTTCCCCCAGATTAGGAACAAAGACAGTTTTATTACATAAAAGTGTGGAATTGTAAGGAATAAATACTTTCCTTGTCCAAGTGCTGCTATGTCTAATAATGTGCAAGATAACTCCAACTGGCTTTCATGAATGTACTTTTTTGTAGTTTTATTTTTGTTCTGCTTTTTCTTCTTAAGCAGTTAGTTCTAGAACTTAATTTGGAATGGTAAGAATGATAGAAGTAAATTAAATTAACCTCTCATTATGCAAACCAAGTAATTAATTCATCTTTGTGTAT
Organism: Malurus melanocephalus; assembly: GCF_030028575.1. Classification (NCBI taxonomy): domain Eukaryota; kingdom Metazoa; phylum Chordata; class Aves; order Passeriformes; family Maluridae; genus Malurus; species Malurus melanocephalus. The sequence continues at coordinate 47,193 of NW_026623526.1, forward strand.
GAAGTCTTGAGTTTTCAGGTAATGAGAATTAAAATCAGCAAAAAAATTTGCAGGCAAACTTCATTTCTGGTGAAGCTGGATTTACTCTGGAATATGATACTGGTGCTTTATGGGGACCTGAGRTGAAATTCTGATATGATAGCTGCTTTGCTAGTAGAAGCCCTTGGCCAGTGTCTTTACTCATACTYACTCTTCTATAGATGTTCCATATATAGATGCATTCTCCCAATCTGCAAAATTAGGATTAAAGGTACCCTTCACTTCTTTGCATGGATGGTGAGAGTTACAGTTAACAAATGACCATAAAGAATATTGTAGTGGATGTATGGAACAATAATTTGCTTGCAGCTGTTTTGCTGATAGCATTTTTTCCTCCCATAACTCCATTTATTGATAGAATAAAGTACTTTTATGGCTTTCAAGGTAGTTCTTCACAAACATGCTGAGTTATTCTTGTTGGTATCTGTGCTTCCACAAACTCTTCATGTATTTATCAGTGATGCTTCCAGCCTTGYAAATACAGGTTAAACATTGATGATTAAATATTTTGTTCCACACCTGTCATTAACTATGGCTCTGTTTCTTTTTAGTGAATAGTAAGTATTCTACTCTGCAATTGTCCTATTACTCTCTGTGGGAGTAATGTGTTTATAAAATAGAATTATGATAAATATTTTAAAAAGTCCTTTTAAAAAAAATAAAATGTTAAAAGTTATTCAGTTATAAAGCTTAAACACTTGAAAAGTAGGAATAGCAAGATAAGCAAGTGTTAGATTGTTTTCCTTATAATATCTTTGTTGTGATCCTGTCTTCAGTTACAAACCAACTATTACTTTTTTCTACTGGAAACATCTTTTGYTGAGAATATTACTAAAATGCAACCCCACTGTAAGGCTGGTGGATTTTGTAGACAACTTCGGTAAAGCTGCAAAGGAGATGCCTTGTCTCTAATGATGTAAAACTAGTGAAAATTGCCWCAAGGGGAGAGTGTGGAAGCATCTGCCTTTGGGAATTGAAAGTAAACTATTAGCCAAAAGCAGTAGTAAAGATATCCTGTTCAAAGGCWTGTTTTGAGATGTTTGGATTATTTTTATTGCTAGGACCTTGTTTCGCTGCAGAAATAGAGATCACGGGTTGATACTGTGTTTTTTATGCTCTGTGACTTCAATAATTGGTCCATCCCCTCACTGGGCAGGTATTATTTCCTAGCTGTGATTTTTACTGAAAAGTAACAAACAGGAAATATTAGCAATATACAAGAAAAATACTCTATGTTCTAGTTACATACATGGTTGAAAAATAATCACACTTGTGTGTTTAGCTCTGTATTTAGTTGTGTAGTTATGTTGTGGGTAACCGTATCCAAATTTAACAGATTTCARTACTTCACATTTTGGATTTCTGGTGTACAGATCCAAATTTCCTACACTGATACTTAAGAATGTGTATCTGGATAGAACTTACTCAAGGCTTTGTTAGTGACCAAATAGATGGCCTGCAAACCAGGATAAACTGCAATATCAAAGGCTGCATAAAATAAAATCATTACCAATAAGGAAACATTCCCACAATGTCTGCAAAATAATAAGCCATATTTTTCTTAAATAAACAAACAGAAAAACCCACAAAATTTCCAGTATTTTAGATGTGTTTTACTCCGAAGTTCTTAAACAAATATTTGGTAGGCAGATCTGGTCTCCATGAGGTACGCAGCTTTGTTTGTTGCTGTGAAATAGAGTTTCTAATTCACCAGTAATTTAGATAGATTGAGTTTGTGGTTGGTTACTATGTGATTTGACACAGACACWCTCACTATGCAGCATTTCTTTCACCTGGGAAAATTGGATAATGAACTAATGAAGGTTTTCTTGGCTGATAATGCTATCTGTTTTCCAAATGCAGCAATTACAATCCTTTTAGCGCTCAATGTCTATCTAAACAAAATCAATGTAAAAATAAGGGCTACTTACAGTGAAGTATCATTATTTACATTGTTTGGATAGTTCTCCAAGAGTCTGAAATGATATTGAAATGATACAGTAAAAAAATTAATCTCAGTAGTTTTAAAGCCAGCAGTCTGATGGCCACCTGATTTTTCTCTCAGCTCAAGTAATTCRCCTCTACTTGTCTGCCTCCATGCAAATGTAATGCTTATCATTTGTGCTTACCTTTTCTTTTTAGAAGAAAAGTTTAGTTCCATGMATCTCAAAAGTAGACTTGATTTGAATTTACATGGTTTCAAAGTTCTRAGCTGGGACTGGATTAAAGCTTCTAAACCACTTATTTACAGTAGTACAGGAGTTTTCTGGTCTGCTTTTTTTATTCTTACCCAGTGTTCTCCTTCATCAGTAAATTCTTCAGAAGGGCATAGAAAATGGTTTGGACAATGCTTTCAAAATGTAATATGCTGTGTAAGTGCTGATTTTTCCTATTACATATCAAAGCAGAATAAAGGGCTGAATTTTTATTGCTGTTAAAAGTATAGTAAAGATGAAGGCATATTCAGGCTATCAGCTACTTCACAGACTTTAGCCTSCAAATTAAGGTAAGGAAAATTCAGATTAAATATACAAAATGCCTTGATAATGCAACTAAATATCTTGTGTATCCATTCTCTAAAAGTTATGGTGCTTCTGAAATGTTAAGCTTCTAAATTTGTATTGAAGAGAAATCTGAAARAGCAGAAGTTCCCTTCTGTACTACTTGGGAGCTGGACAGTACCTTTTCCATTTCCCAGCTTTTATATTTTCAAGTGTCATATTTTAAAAAGGGAAAAAAAAAAAAAACAACCCAAGGATCTTTTCATTTATAAGTTCACTTAGAAGTGGAAAGTATCAAATGGTGTCATAATATGAGATGAAATAAAATATTTCTACTGTAGGCTTTCAGATTTTTTGATAAAGTACCWAATTAGCTAGTTCATCTGAAGAAATTATTAAATGACTCTGATAAAACATATTCCCTGGAAACATTTGAGGTCATTATGGCCTGATGTGCCACCTGATCTAGTTAAAGATATCCCTGTCCATTGCAGAGAGTTGGACTAGATGACTTTAGAAGGTTCTTCTGATCCAAACTGTTCTAAGATACGATCTGTTTTTACATTGTTTCTGAATTCTTCTTTTAGTAGAAGATTTGTGGATTGTTTTAGAGGCTTCTATAGACTCTGTTGGCAGTCTGCTCCAGACAGGTACAGTGATGCTGGCTAGCTTTCGCTTTTGTCTTAGGTAATACCTTTTAATGATATTAAGCTTGATCTTTTCTGTTCTCATGCAGTGCAGCAAAATAATAATAAAGCTCCATGGAAATGGTCTGTAACCCCTGTTTTCTGAGTGATGGTAAAAAAAATTCAAAAAATGGTAGAAATTACATACAGAATATAATGTGTTGCATCTTTTATTATGTATGTGATGCATTTCTGAATCAATTTTCTAATAGAAATCCGTTGTGTTCAGTTCAGTTTGACATATGTGAATGAAGTGTGTCAGGCTGGGTGACTGGGTTGTCCTGTACACAGATCTCAAACAGCAGCACTGCATGCATCATGTGTGTGTGTCTCTGTTCTTATTAACACAATACCTGAAATCTCCAAACAAGGAAAAGTTAATGTGTCACTGCAGATTCTGTGTGACAGAAACTTATGAGAACGAGACAGAGATYCACAGGCAGAAGGTTTGTCTGGGAAACAGCATCCCTAGTAATGATAAAACCAATATATTTCATGTCTCCTGAGGGTTTTCCCTAATAATACCTGTGGGGGAATAAATAGTGATGGGGGTAATGTTATGTGTACTAATGTGTGCGCACTTCTAGCATGATGCAAGACAGCCAAATATTTCTATATTTTTTTTCTCCTGTGTGTTCATTGCAGTTATCAGTATAGGAGGGAGATGGCTTTGTGCCCAGGAGAATGGCACAATGTCTGTCAGAAATGACACCATTAGTGATGGGTAGGACAGAGCAATAGTTTGCCCAATATTCAGTACAATGCTCTTAGTGTTTTGTAAATGTACTTTGTCATCCTTTAGGACTTCATAAAACTTCATAGATCTCTGTTTAGCATTCTTATCTTGCAGTTGTTTTTGAAGGTGAATATTTCTGAACATTCAGGCTGTGTGAGAGATAAGAAAAAATATCTGTAGGACTGGGCAGAGCTAATTTATTAAAGGAGCTAGACACATTAATTTTTTACAGTACATCTAGTATGGTCTCATTTCATCTTCAGACCATGATCTGAAGTTGGAGWTGCTTAAATTTCTGTATCTCAGTTTCAAAGAATTGTTGATGGCTATTCAGGCTCACATCCTATATATGAGTACACTGAGATCCATTGGTTTTGGTGGGAGTAGCATGTGATATGTTGTAATTTTTTGATACTTGTTTTGCTGTATTTCTCTGTGCTGGCAGTGTTATTTAGGATATACAGCAGTATTATACTTTCCCATTATGTATGAGATAACTAATAGGGTACTCTAAACTGCAGAATTACAAAAGATTGAATATTAATTTATATGACCTTCAGAGAATAAAGGAAAAAGCACAAAGAAAAGCTTTTCAAAAATATAAACTGTAGTTCAACCCCAGATTTATGAAGTCCTTTTATAAACAGCTAGTGACTGTGTGACCTTAGGTGTATGCCATGGTTATCTCTGCCTCAGCTAATTGGTCTGCACCACACATGTCACTGCCACTCTGCACCATGCCAGGCACAGCCCCTTTCTCTGAATCTGATTTACCCCAAGTACTGAGTGATTTAATCCAGGAAAACCATAATTTTACCCTACACAGTTTGAAATTATTCCTGTGCCATTAAGGTGCATGAAGCTACTCTATGTGTGTATGGTTTATACACAAATTTCCTCTGCAAGCTTTTGGCTCTTTATGGAGCTGAATGTAAGTTCATTATCTTCCATGTGTTTTTATATTAATTTGCCTCTTGCCTCTGTATAATTAAAGTTAATATCTACATAAACATTAGTTATGTGCACTCAGCAGATAAGTGTAATTCTGACCAGTGTTTAAARCTATCTGGTAGGCAAATAATTAGGGTTACTTTTGAGAAGGTTCTGAGGTATTTCTGCAGTTGCTGCCTGTGCTGTGTGTCCCAGCTGAAACACCCACAYTTGTGAGTATTTAACATCTTCCATGAGGACCAAGCATTTTCTCTCACTCCTACACCCACATCATTAATTTTCAACAAATATGGATTTCATCTGCTATTGATGGGAAAAAAAGGCTTTATAATTTGTTTTATGAGAATACAGTAGTTGCTGAAGCATAAATTAAGCATGGCCTGCAATGGATATAGTTCGTTGAGCACTGGGGAATACTTAAAGCCCGTTTGGTTTCTTTTTTTCTGGGAAAACAAAAGGCAGACTGAATCAGATATTGTTTAAAAGGTTACTTGGATTGTTATGATTCAGGGAAGGTTGAGTGACGTTTGCTTTCTTTGTTTAGGAGCTGCCATGTAGCATTTAGAAAGGGATGTATGTGTAAAAATAGCATGATTTTTTCTACTTTCCAGCTGTGCTGTTTCTTTATCCTTGATCTGTGTAAACCTAAATATTTCTGGAGATCAAAAATTTGAAAGCAGTGGTRCACCTCAGGTGGGAGGAAGGTAAGGTCCATGTGTTGAAAGCAAGTTCCTGCTACAGCTGCATTCCTTTCCATTTGAAATGCAGTACTGTTATTCTGTTTAAAACAGAGAAAGGAATCTATCTGAAACCTTTGCACTGGGATTGTTTTATTAATTGGTTGCATGGTGTTATTTAAAGAAACCAAGGTGATTTTTATTCTGTTATGTTCAGATAGGTATCTATGATTCATCAGTTCAGAAGTGCTGTCAGATSAGCAGAGGGAGAGCATCCTGCATTCAGACAGATGCCCATCAAAGCTGGAAAGCCCATTTCCAGTGACACTGMTAAGCACAGGGATAGATATTCACTGGAGTCCACTTGGAATGCAAATGCTGCTGCAGAGGCCTCAGGCTTTTGGCTAAGCAGAGTCAGGGAAAGGGATCCACCTGAGGAGCCCAGGTTTGACACAGTTGGATCACATCCAGCTGGGAGTATCACTGTGCCTTCCTCTGGAAGCTGGAGCTGCTGATAACTAATGAGCTCTGTCCCCTGCTCAGAGTGCTTGCTGACAGCATGTCACACAGCAGCAGTGTAATATAAATAATAAGATTTTGCTCTGTTTTCTTTATTGCTCTTTGTTGCTTATATTTTTTAGCTGCTTGCTGCAAGAGATGGGTCTCTGGATTGCTTGCTCTGGTGCACACACTTTCTTTTTTGCTGGCTGTCTCTGTCTCTTGACAGGTGTAAGGAGGATCCTAAATATAGAAGCCACCCGTCAGTTGGCTTCAGCAATCAGCAAGCACTGATTTAGTATTTCTCTTAACCAGCTAAGCTCCAGAAGGGTGTTTCTTTTTAAGCGTTTATCAATTAATTCCAAGCTTTCTTTAAAATTATCAACAAACCAGGTTATCCTGTAGCATGAAGAATGCTATTGGCAGGCATGTTTCAGAAATTTTGGTTATCAAGAATGGCTCTTGCAATGGAAAAAAGAATAAAAAAAGATTTTTAAAGAACTGCCTTGYTTCATTTAATGATGCAGTATCTCATTGGGGAAAACTGAGACTAGGTGTAAGTACAGAGATGAACACACTTTCAGACATGCGTARCTGAACACTTTTCTATGATTTTTTTCCTTATGAGAAGAGACTTTAATACAAATGTACTATTTAGCTGGGATTTACTTTTCAATACACAGAAATTAGGCATGTGGTGAGAAATGGAAGTGTCCTGGTATTGAATATTCATAATGCTCAATAAATGTACTTTAACATAGAGTAATATCTTTCCTTATATTCATGTCTTTGTCTGCAGTTGAGGTCAGCACAAAAATGCTGATTCTTAAAAATCAATTGGCCAAATGTAATAGATTATCAGTGCAAAAGGTTCTGATTAGAACCTAGAATATCAGGGGAAAAAATGCTGCAACAATACATTAAAGACAACTTACACATTTTCTGTCAGTTTGTAGGCAGGCATCTCAAATTCTTTCCCTTCCTTGTGACCAGCTGCTATTAATATTCATAGAAATTTTTCACATCCTACAGAGAAGAGGAGATCCTAAACTTCAGTATCTAATTGTGACAAGTGAGTTGCATGTGATGAAGACCCTTTTTGACACTGATGTRCTTTGATTTTTTATGTTTCATAATTGTAATACGCTTCTACTATTCTAATAYGATTCCAATACTCCAGTGTATTAAACATTGTGTTAAACAGGGACACCTACATAGCTCAGAAAGGCAGTAGTACTTTTTTGTGRTAGTTGTAGTGGTTACATGTGGTCTGCCTGGTTGTGAAAAATTCTGTAGCAAAATATAGCATTATAGCATGTGTTTGTTATGCTTATGTAAGGTTTTATTTTTGGTAACCAGTGCTCCCTATACCCAGCCATGAGAAACAACCTGTTTCTCTATTTCTTTTTTTACTGTTCTATAAATTGGTATAATTTATTGGAAGCTTCTGCCATGTCTGGGACATCTGCTTCAGTGGTTGATGGAGCATGATTCAAACCTCAGAAAGAAGTCAGAGGGCTGCTAAGTGAAATAGCAGGATTGGCCCAGAGAAAAGGAAAAATGGTTTAGGATAGAAGATGTTTCCAATAAAAAGATGCTTTTTCAGATTTGGCACAAGTGATTCTGGGATAAGTCTAATTCTCTTARTACAGATAGTCTCAAGCTTTATACCTAAAAATCCAAACTGCATCTAATTTATCTTCCAGATGGAAGTTCTTTTGCATTTCACAGATCAGAATTTGAACCCACCTGAAGCCTAGTAGTTTTGCTTATGAGCTTAAGTTTTTGTGTTCAAGACAAACTAATTATTCTTCAGTGTGAACTCTTGTAATCTGTGATTTCTCAAGGGAGCAAACCAGAGTTGTCATAAACTGCTAATGCAGCCACCAGAGCTGTTCCTGTTAGAGTTTGAGCTGTAACCAGMAGTTCCATGTGTAGGAAAACACATCTTTGCTCTGGTAGGAATCACCAGGTTGGAAAGCAGAATTGTTTCTTTAAAACTGCTTGTGCATCTAATGCCTAGAAGTTTATTCTCTCCTCAGTCCTCCAAATTTATTTTTCACTGTAGCTTTATGTTCTTTTTTTAGCTTGCTAGAGACCTGGCTAGATTCTTTCTGCCTTTGGCACATCATTTACTGAATAGAACTTTTCTGCTGAACTTTACCTTACCAGCCTGGTGTTTACTAGACAGAAAAGGTGGTGGTCTCCTCTTGTGAGCATTGTCACAACATGCAGGAGTGTTTTTGTGGCTGTGTCTCCATGGTTCTTCTTTGTCCTTTAGCCAGGGCAGAATCCACATACTCTACTTTCACCTTTGTGATTTCATACTCTAGATAAGTTTTCTAAACAGAGTAAAAAATTGAATGATTTTTCTATCAACCCCCAAGAATAAATCAGGTCCATGTGAGAATTATGTGAAAATATTTCCATTTTTTATTGTATATCATAAAAAGCAAAAAAAAAGTGCTTGAATAGGAAAACACATACTAAAACAGCTCCTAGCAAAAGATAAGGGGAAAWAAAMCCCTCACATTTAATTTGTAAGAGTTAGGAAACTATCTTTCTCTTAAAACCACTTTTTTTTTATCTGCTTAACTGCCTACCTACCTACCTGTCTGTCTATGTATCTATCTATCTTTTGATATTTCTAGCCATTTATCTATTTACTGGGATGAAGTTGGGGATAAGAAACAGTGCCTATAACTGGATTAAGGATCTAAGAGGGTTACAAAGAGGATGTAAGGGTACTTTGTGAGCAGAATGACTAAGATTGTGAATAAAAATAGACCAACTGGTCTTGTTCCATGATTGGCAATATTGTGCTTGAAGTGGCAAATATATGTAACAAAAAGAATCACTGGGATTCTGTGGCATTAGGTAGGGGTGATTTGCAGTGCTGATAGTGACACAAATGTGTGTTTGTCCAGATAAAGAGAGGAACAGCTCTAGAAGCAGAATGGATAATCTGTTATGCTGAGTTTCTGAAGTGACACTCACTTCTGTATATATGCATTTTTGGTATGAGGTAGGTTTTCTCTCCCTTTTCARTGCTGGTCATCAGAACCTGTCCAAAGACTCAGCAGGATTATGTACAAGCCTCAGGCTTTTTCAGACASCAGAGTTACAAATTCAAAGTATAARTCTTGACAAAAGCACAGTCAGTTGTGATTTTCCCACAGAGAGAAGGAGCCCTTCGCTGTTTCCAAAACAGACTTGTGACTAACAGCTAGCTGTATAAATAATGGAGATCTTGTATCTTACGTGATACATAAGAATTATCTCCCAGGCTGCATGGCACTTCTTTAAGCAAACAAAGTGTTTGCTTTTCAAACGGCTGGGGAGTTTTTAAAAGGTTTTCTCTACTCTTATTTAATAGTACTTGTATTACTAGAATTTGCATTTAAGCAATTTCACACCTTCAGACTGGGGGAACWTCAAGTACTTTATTTGTTAGTGTGAAAGTAATACAAGTCCTCATTACTGAATTCTAGTCACTGCTTTTAAAAATCATCCTTTTGTGAGGCGTTACTCCCATACTCTTAGTGCAGCAGTGCTTTGGGTTTGTAACCCATAAAACAGAATTCTTCATGGCAAGAGTTCAATGGAAGAGGCCAAATTCAGTGCTGTCAAAGTAAACGGTTCAGAAAACAGATGGGCAGGATGGTGGTTTTAAGAAGCAACAAAGAACTGGGATCCTCATGTCTGAGTGTAATTGCTGTGGCAATTACATACTATAATTTTTTTTCTGTAATTTTCTTTCTGGTTTAGGATTTGCAGGATCTCAGAACCTGTAGGTCAGACATATGCCTCTTGTTTTCCTTTTTTTTCAAGAAAAAAATAACTTCTAAAAACTCATGTTTTTCTTTAGTTTAGCTGTTAGAAACATTACTCTTTAATGAAAAAAAAAAACTCTACCCTAGGTCTGTTCTGATGCCTCTCTTTGTTCTTTTTCATARAGCTATTGTTCATACACAAAACTTTTTCCATTCCAAGCTAAAACTCAGATGCCTCTGCTCAGAAAATGAAAGAGTTGGTACTGTAGAAAAACAGGCCTTACAAATTGAAATTATGATCTCCATTAAGAGAAAGCAGCAAACAGCTGCATATAATGGATTACGTGTGCTTTTTAAAAACAATTTATAGATCCAGAGCCTTGAGAGTTTAATGCAGATTTATTTGGATCATTTAACCCAATGCTTTGACAGTGATGTGCACGTGCACAGCATTTTCCACCAGGTGATGGTCAGAGGGCAGGATTTACCCAAATTCTCTGACTGTGGCAGGGAGTGGCTGGGTGCAGCTCTGTCACCCTSTTCTCTGCTGGAGAGCCACTGCTGATCCAGCAGCTGTACCAGTGTGTCAGAAGGATGGAAGGCATAGGATGCAAAGAACAGTGCAAGTTTGGGGTAAATTCACAGCTTTCTCCTGTGTGTCTGCATTCAGATAGGCCAGGAAATCTCAAATGCASTATAAACTTTGCTCTCCCCAGCAAAACTTTACAGGAAGAACTACCCTGTCTGTTTTTCAGGGAAGACTTAACTAGAAATGCAGGCATCAGGTGTAATTGACACCTGTGTGTTTTGGGAAAGTTCTGGGAAAACTACTCAGTGCAGGGTATGGTGTTAAACTCAAGTGTGGACATCAGTGCAGCTGTAAACACATCAGCTATAGATACAAATACAAAACTGCTAAAATATATGTCTGCAAACTTTCTGGGCCATGCATGCATCAGAGAAATGAAATCAAGAAAAACACAGGAACGCACTCTTTGTCCTGAATAGCCACACACCTTAAACTACTGACAGCCTTTATACTTTACTGCCTTGTTTGCAAACTTGTCTGACCACAACAGTAGTTCCATTTCTAGTTCAAGAATTAATCCCCTGAAACAAGGAGTGGCAAATCCTCAGGCAGCATGATCCTCTTAAGGGAACAGTACGTGTGCCAGAGTTGTGGCTCTGTACAATGCTCAGTGGGGCACTTAGAGAGACTCCCAACCTGTGGCTTGTCCAAACACATGGATTTTTTCCTTGCCTTGGAGGGGTAGGATGGGGAGAATTAAAGGGACACTTGCTAGGAAAGTTGCCACCTTGCAGGGCAAGTGCTTCAGTGTCCCAGGTTTGCAGTTGGTCTCTGTAAGGAGAGGTATGTAAGATCTTAAGAATCACTTATGCTCAAACTAATCTTGGGTTGTTTGATTAAGGAATTTAATCTAGATTTCTGAAATTGCTAAGAACTTAATATAAAAATATARGTAACTTCCATCTTTTGACTATTGCATATGCTTTTTTCACATTAAGAAGTTAGATTCTTAAAATTAATCACACAGCAGCAAAAATGCTTCTTATGTATGTCTTTTGTGGAAGATTTGTTTGTCCATACCTATTGATGTCACAGCAGGCAAGAGAGAGTATTTCTCTCAGACTTTCAGGCCATGTAAGGACTGCCTGGAATTGCAGCCCTGGCACTCCAGAACTCTGTAGCTCTCRAAGGACAGCTGAAAAAGGGTGGCAAGACAGCACAGCTTTGTGTTCACTGCACTTTATGTGTTAGCTTTTGGTGTTGCACATTCAACTTTTTAAAGAGGTGTCAGGGATTTTTCTATTCCTRGTTCCAGCAAGAGCCCCAAAGACGATCTCCTCTGAAGCTGTTGATACAGTGTGGCTTAGGGTGACATGCCAAAGCATAGCACTTCATAAACAGTCAYCACGTTTTTAATGGTTTTCATCAGGAGACGTTTGCTGCTTGTCAAAGTGTCATTCTGACTAGAARGACTGAGATGCACACTGAAAAGCACACAGCAGCAGCATGGGCAGGGCTTCCTCAGCTGTTTCYATCCGTGCTTTCTAACATCCACAAAAAGTATCAGTATTAGGGGCCCCTCACCCCTCTGTCATTCTAAAGTCTTTCAAGAGCAGAGTGTCAGTTCTGGACACGGTGCAGGTGTTGTTGATGCTGCTGGAGAGCAATCCCAGGGCAGCTGAGAGTGAACTGCAGTGTGTGATGTGCACATGGCCACCTCTGAAGCATGGCTGGAGGCATTCCAAAGTGCTTGCTGGAAGGTGTCAGAGCTGTCTCTCTCTTTCTCTTCCCTTCTTTCTAATGTGCTGTGTCACCTCTTGTCGATGTGAGCTCACTCAAACCAGACTGTGACTGTTTCTGCAGTGCTCTGGCTGTTCCTCTCAACTCTGCTCCCTTCTCCTGCACGAAGAACAAGAACCAGCTCAGAACCAGCTCAGGGGTGAGAGGGGATGAGCCTTGGCCATGCCCTGGGTGTGTTTGTTATGTAACTTTGCCAGTAAAGGAAGCTGGCAGATGCGATTCATTCCTGAGCTGGCGTGTGACGTRCAAAGTTGAATTTCACAGCAACTGCTCTCACCCAGCTCTGACATTGAGCATCGTGACAAAAAGAGTCAKGCACTTCTTTTGTGCTGTAAGGACATATTTCTTCTGTCTCTGCAAGGAGGAAGAAATGACAGCTGCCTGAATCTGCAGAGATCCAAGAACCAAGTGCCTCCTCTGTACCCTTAGACTGGAACTTGGTTTCTATGAGTCTGTCTTCTGAACTGCAGAGTAAAAACACTGGGAAACTGAATTAATTTCAGATTGTAATGCACAAAGATTTCAAASTAATAGGCACTATTTAAATAAGTTTCATAGACTAGTGCCTGTATATATCTAAATATTTATCTTCTTCAATTTCATTAGAACCAAGATTAAAAACTTCAACAAAGTTTCATTTCTGTGACAGAAGCTTTCCTCTATAGTGAGGAAAATTAGTCACAGTGTAATTCAGGTGTTACCAAACATAAAGATTCCCATACAAACTGCCACTTTTCTCTGAAGCCTCTCCTTGTCTTCCAGCAACTGGAAAGATTAAGCACCTTTTCTCCACAGATAAATAAAAGCGAGAAGAAGCACTCTGTTCTATTTACACTGGAAGGCAGTTGATCATAAAACTAGTGTTCTGGTACCTAGTTCTGGATTTATTCACTCTCAGCTTGTCATCTTCCTCAGGAATGCAGTGGTCCTGGCAATTCTTCTTGGGCTGTGCTGTTGCTGCTAAATTCATGACAGTTCCTCGTGGATCAAGGCTGATGGGTGGCWGTGGAGTCCAGTCAAGAGAATAAAGCCATTTTCTAACGAAACATCGTAAACATAATGAGATTAGTGGAAAACTATTAAAGAAGCAACTCATCTGATCTGCTTGCAATTTGAGCCTGGATCTAGTATTAATTTAAATATAAAAAGATTYCTTTAGGAAATAAAATCCGATAACAAAATATGTGCCAGGAGATTTGTCAGACTAAAATCCTACCTCAGTCTGAGCAGCTCAATAGACTAATGGAAGATATAACCATTCCACAGAAACATTCAGATTTTTTGTAGTACAGAATTCAGAAGAGTTTTTTGTATGAATGCTCTGCTATGGTAAAGACTATAAAATAATACGTATTGAATGACTGAACCATAAATGCAACTCAGCTTTTTTGTTTGTTTAATATGCATTTATTTTTCTGAATTTATAAACTTATCCCAAGGGGCACATTCATCACACARGTTTTAGTAATCAGTAAGAATTTAAAAACGGTAGAGATTATAGCTGCACATGTCTGATAGTTGTGTYTCAAAAGACTGTACAGAAAAWWTTACAATWAGYGAGGAAAAGAGAGAAAGTARAGGAAGGAGATGGCACAYTATCACAKCAGTGGAGGAATAAAAAAGGATTCAGATTCCGTACTTACAAAATGTCAAATAATGGTAAAACAGGATAAAAAAAGTCCCTCAAAGAGTATAGGGCCTACAGCAGCAACACTTAAAAGAGACTTGGTGAAATAGCATCCTGAAAAACTAAACACAAATTCCAACTCTTYAGATTTTAATCAAAATCTTTAAGACTTTAATAGAAAAGATGACTACTCAGTTTTCATCAGCCAGCCAYGTCCCCAGCCTCAGAACCTTTGAACTTCATTATCCCCCAGCAGTTGTCAAACTGTCACCTTTGCATATCCCCGAGGAAGCATAAAGGGAGCATTAGTTCATTGGACTTGCACAGTCTGTAAATGTGCAGGTCCAGACAGCAGATATTTTAGAGTTCTAAAGGGACAGCTTTTTGAATCTGTGGAAGTGATTGTTGTGGTTTAACCCCAGCATGAACCCCAAACACAGCCCCCTACTAGCTACTGTAAAAAAAAAAAAAATTAACTCCAGTCCACTCAAAACCAGCACAATTTAAGTGTCAGAAGAAATATTTGATATTTTAAGGGAAGRGGGAGAAACATAAAAAAGAAAAAGAATTATTAGAACAGAGGTTGACCTAGGGASACACCAAGTAATTGCACTGTTCCGGAAAAATATGTAAATAGTGTCAGGAGTTATTACAGAATATTTCAATTGGCTTTATGGAAATAACCAGAAATTAAATCCAGTAATTTTTAGCAAAAGAAAAGGGAAGAAGAGATTTATATGAAGATGCATAATAAAAGTCTAAAATCATCCATTTAAATATCATTTAAGTATTGTGAGCATTCAGACAGTACCAAATGAACAAAGCTGACCTTGCTGCACAGTATTTTGGAAAGTCTAGAAGATCTGTGCAGTGCTCTCATTGTTAATTCATTAAAAATAGTCTCTTTGAGAGAAAAAGATGGAAGATTATATTAAAAATTTTGAGAGAAGAGCTATTTGGAAAAGACTGACAGGCAGAAGAAGGGCAGCTGATACGAGGTAGAAAAGAACCATGTTACAGGAAACAAACATTCTTTCAGATGGAAAGAAAAAGTCTCAGAAATTAAACTAAGTATTTATATAACATCTATACATTTCCCAAAGTGCCTCTGGGCTTCTATGTTTGAGGTTAGGCTTTTGTAAAAGTAACCATTCAGTCAGTTTGGAAAATCAGTCTATTTTGCCATGTCTTGCCTACCTATGCAGAATTATTTGCACTCTTAGAAAAGTCTTGATCGTGAACATGCAAATTTAAGATATTAAATGTAGACTTGCAGACACCTTGGTAGTGCATTTGRTTTCTCTCCTTGTCTTGTTGGGAAGGATGTGAGAATGAAAGAATTGGAGAAAATACAAGGATCTTTWAAAAAATCTAAAAGTTGGAGTGTAAGTCTTTGGAAAGGGTTAAAGAACTGAGTATACATATTTCAGAAGGGGGAAGATTGTACTCATACAGTTATGGTCTATATATAAACACCTTTAAAGCTATATAAACAGGGGAAGTGATTTACTTTATTCTTCCCAGAAGTGGTAAAAGTGTATCTTAAAGCTATGGAGAAGGGAAGGAGGAGAAATATATTTACAAAACAGTTTAGATCGTAAGASAGAATAGAGAGTGGACCAGGACAACCACTGGCAAGAATAATTTGTAAAGACTACATATTATGCAAAATAAATTCCAGCAACCATCATCATCTTTATTATTGCAATGTTCTATTTTACTTATTCCCCATCTGCAGGATCAGAATAGTTCCTTGCCATCCATGGGTTCTGTGAGACAGAAATGACATAACTGCAGTCAGGGAGCAGCAAAATATGGCTCATGGCCCACCAGTGTGACTTTGCCACAAAACACCAATAATGGTAACAAAAGTAACATAATCAGGTGACTGTTTTCTCCGTGGGCCATATCTTCCATGTGAGTTCAGTGGGATAAGAGCCAAGTGCAGGTGGAGATTTGTGTTGTGTAAATTGCATAACAGAGTCTGTACTGTCATCACAGTGACCCTGTAATAACTTTCTTGGAGGATAGGATGACATTCACTCTGATGTATTTATGGTGTGACAGTGAAGTTCATAATCATATGACCTAAATTTTCTCCTTTCCTGCAAAAATTATAAAGAACTTAAAATACTTGTACCAGTAGGCTGTTAAGACTTGCAGCAGGTAATACGGTGACCTAGAGCGCAGATTAGTGTGGCTGCCTATTTTCACTTTCTGGTTCATGTGACATTTTGCACAGGAATTTTCTGTAGTCAGCACATGACCCCTCCTCCASCTCTGGGGCTGTGTTTCATTAGAGATTTCCTGACCAGCTGAAGGACGTAATTCAGTAAGGACTCAGACTCAAAGGATGAAGAGTGCAGTGATTACCCACATGGAGTATGCATTTTATTTCCATTGAACCTCTTTAAACAACATCAGTTTTTCAAGCCAGTCTTGTGTTGAAGAGGCTGAAAGAGAAGAGGCCAGTAATCTGTCCTGATTGTTCTTCTGGCTGTCAGAGCCTGAGCACCACAATGCCCCTCTTTATCCTTTTGTTTTTCTTATTTTATTTCTGTCTCTAATTTATTAGCAGGTTTTCTTTTATCTGTCACTGACACTTACAGAAGCTTCTTGTATATGTCCTTTTCAGAATGATGATACAAGTTTGCAGTGTCTTGGGAATGAGAAAGATCTAACTTGTAAATRTGTCTTGACTTTGACCACGGGGCTTTGTAGAAGACAAGCATTRAATGTGTAAGACACAAAGCTTTATGTGTTAGAGTCTCTAAGGAACAAAAGTTAATTCTGGGGATTAGAATTCACAGCAAAAACCAAAAGTTTTCCCGACAGAAAAATGAGTAAGTTCTGTGTCATGTTGTGCAGTTGTAGACAGAAATAAGCAGAAGCAAYAGGTCTTTTATTTTCTGACTAATTATGAAATTGGTATAACTTGTATCAGCTGGCACAGGAGTTAAACTGCTGTGTAATAGTACCTTAAAAAGAATTATTTTCTTCAAAGAATTTTGGTAAGACTTTCTTTATATTCAACTGCTCCTCCCAGTTCAATTTTTAGGATTCCTTCTCTAGYGAAAAAAAACACCCCAACTAAATGAAAACTGTCAGTCCAAGCTGACATTTGAAGGTGAATAGATACCTATTTGAAAATAATAAATAGGGTAAGATACTTTTTTTATTCAACTTCTCAAAAATATCAAACTGTTCTTTTTATTGATATGTTTTACTTTACATTGCATATAGTTGASYATAATTGAGACTGACTAAAAACCAATGAACCTAGAAAGGAATTAACAGAAACTTTSACAATAAACTGCTGGTTTCTGAGCTGGTTGACCTACAGGTTCTTTGGAATTGGTGCCAGAAAGACAAAATTAAATGGGTAGAGGTGATGTTCACACTTATTCTCCTGTGACAGGTACAACATTGGCACAGGTTCTAGRAAGACACAAAAAAGTCATATTGCTCTTGGAGATTTTTTCTGCACTCARCAGTATTTCAGTCTAGGGGCTCTGGCTTGCCAAGGCAGTTGATCACACTGCGTGAGGGTGAGCATATGTGCCAGGCAATTTGCTTGAAGGTCATCTTAAATGTGGTATTTAATRAAAGTTTTACACCTCTGCTGCAGCATCAAGTTTCTCTAAATCTCTCTGCGGCTGCCTGAAGCCTAAACATCAACAGGTACTGTGCAAGCAACATATGGTGAGGTTCCAGTGGAGTAATTTGTTAGCAGAGTGGTTATCTTGCTTGAGGTGCAGATTTCTGGCAGGATACTTCCTTTTTCTCTTTTTTTTTAAATTTTTTTTCCTCACTTTGAACTCTGTTGTACTCACCAAGAAAAACACTTGCTGAGTTTCTATTTAACATTAAGAGTGGATGAAATATCCTCAGTAAGCCAGGCATCACTTCTCAAGGTTGGAAATGCTTGTAATAATCAACAAAGCTGTGAGCCTGCRGGCCAAACTGAGCTGAGCTAACCCTTTGCAAGCACTGAGTTATCTATGGTTTTAAATGTTTTTTCCTAACACCTGCATTGTCACTGATATGTGATTCTTTTTGCCTTGCTTGATGTCCAAAATCCTGTGCTGAGAGGGTGAAAGGATGTGAGACAGTTGTGTTGCCAGAGCMRTTCAGGTGTTCCCCTGTAAGGATGSGTTTTGGCAGCAGGGATTGTGTGTCACATGCCTGACACATGGCAGCTCTGCTTTGCACCTGAGCTGTGAAAAGCTGACAGAAACATGAGAGTTTTGCATATGACTGAGGTGTTCCTGAGGCTGTGACTGTGTGTGTGGGCAAACACAGGCTCCCTTTGCTGGAACAGAAAGCTCCCTGGCAGCCAGGGCTGGGCTGGCTCAGTRGCAATGTGGGGAGCCAGGCTGTGACCTCCCGGCCATCAGGCACGGTTGATTTGGGTTTTAGGGTGGAAATGGCTCTTCTCCAGCCASCTAGAAGCAGAATTTCCCAAGAAGATTCACGCTTTTACTGATGACTTGTTGATCTTTGCACTCCCTGGTTTTGTTGTTAGATAGTGTGATTTATGGCTTCCCACATTTTATTGAAGAACAGATAATTATTTACAATAAAATTCAGTATTTGCTGCTGTAGCATGTTGTAGAACTCCAGAACAATATCTGTCCAAGTCAGCGAGCTACTTTTTACTACCAATGTGTGCCAGGTTCCTCCAAGCCTCCTTCTCACATTTATTTCTGTGGTTTATCTTCAACCCCTGTGTAAYACTTGGGTCCTCATTCATATAAGTAGTCAATCTTCCTGTACCAYGCCTTACCTGCTTCATTATCTTAATTTGATAATCTTGTAAGATRTCAGTCTTTTTATCAGTACTTTGCTGATGTGGAGATTAAGTTCCTCATCCTTTTAAGTTCTCCACATGAAAATCAGCTRTGGGTTCTCCTCAGTATTAGATGTGGAAGAGAATGATAATGCTTAAAATCYCTGCATTGATTTAAAGGACCCTCCTGGCCATGGARTATCCTTGTTCTTTTCAGGAGGCAAAAYAAAAAGAATCATAATWAATTAAGTTTTTAGGTTTTTCCTAYCTGGCAAAGCTTTATTASCTGTAATACAAATGCAGCCTATTCTGGCTTTTTKGAGCACTGCTCTGATTTCTAATATAGATACAAATTTTAAAATAGTGTGTTAGAGATTGCCTTAGCAATATTTTTATAGCACAGGTAATTTTATGTGTGCTTCAACACCTTTGTGAAGCTATTTATTTTAAAGCCTGCTAGAGTTCTTCCCTTTTATTCATTAAGCAGTTCTATCACAACTCAAACTGTGCCCCTAGATGATTCTTTCGCTGGTCAGAATAATCTGTATCTGCATAAGAAAATGCAGGCTGAAACAGTAGCAAAAAATCCGTTTTTCAGTGTGCATTGCAGGTCTCTAGTTCTTTCCACGTAGCTCTTCTTTGCACTGGATTTCTAATGCCTTAAATGAAACTTGTGAGTGGGATGAGTGGGAAATACACGGTAGGATGGATACATGCACTGCAGTGTAGAAATTTGGCCATTTTTGTTAGCTAGTGGACGGAAGCTGATGTTGCCACTGTCTCTTCTTTGCTCTATTAATTGTAGGTTTGATCTGTAGTTCTGTATTTAGTTCCACATGGGAAGGTATAAGTTATTTTTTCTTGTTATCTTTTGTGGTTTTCATGCAGATACATGAGGCTTCTTATACAAAACAGTTCACAGGATTAAGGACTAAGCTAAGGACAGGGAAATATTAAAATGAATTTTTAATATTCTAATACAAAAATATTGGATCATTATTGTCTTTATTTAGATAGAGTTACATATTGAAAGGTATGTCTGCCTAACTCTCACCCCCCACCCCCTACAAATTCATGTGGGTTTGTTTACAGCATTRGTTTGACACACATTAAAAAGTAATAAAGACATTTGTTTGCTAAGTACCTTTTATGAGAGTAGAGAAAAACTCTTCTRTTAAAAACAGAGGGTGAGAAATAGTGGAGCTACATCCATTAACTACTCATATTTATTTCTAAACAACTTCCAGAACAACTGCGTTTGAGATGTAGAAATATTACATTCTTCTGTTACTGCTAAAATGTACTGGGAATTAATCCTTTGATGTATTCATGAATCATTGCAAAAGACTTCTCTGTAAAGTTGTGTTTATATGTAAGGTTGTGTGTGTATATACAGATACATACACMGACATATGCATCCATTTAAAGAACTTGGAGATGTGTTTAAAACTACAATGAAAATACTAACATTTCTTGTGGTTTTTTTTCTTTTCATGTGTTTTTTTTCTGCTACTGTAATACAGATTTAAAAAAAAAAAAAGTTCTGCATCTAATTGCATAGCACTTAAAAAACCTTTGAAAAAAAACATGTAAGAAGCATTTTAAAATTTTGTAATGAGCATTGTCTGCTGAATTCTTATATCCATTCAGTGGCCACTGTCCTATCTGAACACTTGAGTGGAAATATCCACCACTAAATGGTCTTAAAGCACACATAAACATCCTCTAACAGCTTCATTTACGAACAAGATGRTATCCTCAGTGACCACACTTTCATCTGAAGGATTGGTTCTGCTAAACATTTAAAAATAACATATCAATTTACAGTTTATTGAATGCCACAACGTACACCACTTAGGATAGCATCTGGACAGATCAACCTCAAAGAATCTTGATCAGCTCAGTAAAAGATCCAGATTAGTCCAGGTACAGCAGGATTTTTCAGGGGGAATCTTCAGGAGTGGCCAGAATTGTCACTTGGAGCATTCTTGTAYATACAGGGCAATAAAAGAACACCTTAGGTGTCTGTATAAATAGCTACATAAATGAAGTTTCCCAGTAAGACTGATAATAAGAAGTAAGAATACAAATTGCAAAAATTATTTTCATAGCACTTAATTTATTTCCAAAAAAGGCAATGCAGCCTCATCCCCAGTATTGTGCAAGTACCTCTGAGCTACACAGCACTTCTGGTACTCGAGACAAACCTTCTGAACTTTCATGCTCTTACCAGTAGTTGAATGCATTTTGATTTATTTATGATTTGATGGACTGATTGCAGTGAAGGTCACCATTATGAGAATGAGGAATAAAGGCATAAAGTGAGTATAAAAACTAAATTTTTATGTTGCCAACTATTTTGCAGTGGTTCTCAGTTAAAAAAAAAATAAAAAGTTATTTCCAAATGAAGGATCAATAGCATTGGAAGTTCTCTTTACTGTGAGTAAAGGAAATACAAATATTGTTGCAAGAGCCTGCTGATTTTAAGTGTAGATTCTGATATGTTTAACATTTTAGTTCAGATCAGGAATGTCCACATTGGATTTACATTGCAGAGTTACCTTTTTAAAGGTAAAAATTAACTGAAAGTTGTACTTGAAGAGCATGAATAACAYCCTTGATGTTCTCACAGGCATTTAATCTACCAGACCAAACTATAATGAAATCTAAAGTAAAGTGACCCCAGTGCATGTGGTGTGGGCATTTGGTCCTCAGTAAAATTGCTTTGCTCATCAGATTTGCTCAGAAGTGGCACATTATTTGTGAATATGAACATAGCTTCTATTTCAGTGATGTTGCTTAGGATAGTTTCTAAATTTACTGTTCTTTTCTTCAGAAAATCCTGATATTACTGACAGCAGTGAACATTTTGAAACTGATGAAAAAATCCCAGCAAGGTTTCATAGCCTTTCCTCCCTCCATCCTTCCASTTTGTGTTTCTTTGGAATAGTTATAATTTGAAGAAATTTATCATTTTACAGCAGACACTTGCTGTTTGTAGACGAGGAGGACCACAATAAAGAGGGGAAAAAAAACAAGTCCCTTGCTGTCTTTTCTTTCATTGCTTCATTATTCCATTCCCCTGTTCCTTCCTGAAGTATCAGTTTTTCATTGTGGTACTGAAACTGGAGCCCATAAAATTCCCCAAAAGAATTTCAAGCAGAAGCTGCAATTAGAGTTGTTTAGTTGGTTCCAGCATGTCAAGCTCCATATTATGGATGCTTTTACTTCGTGCAGTAAAGTGTTTATTCTGCTGCAAGGAATTCTGCTTTCTCAGTGCTAACACCCAAAGACTATGTTGAGCATTTTGGGTATGTGCTGTGATTTTCCTTGCACTGCTTCCTTATTTAGTGATGCATTTTTAATKTGTGTCATTAGTTAGAGTGGCTTTTTACTTAAAGTAATTGATTTTACAGAGTCATGGAAGTAATCGTGATTGTGAAGAACAGCCGATAACCAATCAAAGTGGACAGTCACTGAAAGTATTTTGTAGCTTTTTGTCTTTTGGAATCAGAGTGATGCAAAATAAGTACAGACACCAGAGAAATTATATGTTTGCTTTCAACAACATCTTTGTGTTTCTTTACTGACAGGTTTTTTTGGTTTGTTTTGTTTTTTTTTGTTAATCTTCCTCTCTTCACTTTGTTTGAAACATTTTTAGGGAGAAAGCAAATRGTTGGGTTTTGCCTGGAGCACATGTGTAAGCTTGCTTTAACCTTTCCAAAACTGTTTTTAAAAAAATGAAAATAACTTACTGCAATATCTACTGGTAACTCCTTTTTTCCCCTCTTTAGATAGGCTTCAATGAGTAAAGTAAAAGAATCCTRTTATTTAAGCCCTTAAACAGTGAAATTGTTTGCAGTAAGAGTTTTACTGGATTAAGAGAATTTAGCTAAAAGGAACTTGTCATAGCATCCATTTTTTCTTTGCTTGAGGCTAAGGCAGTGTTACATGAGTCTTAAAAAATACAAAATCTACCATACACGTGTCTCATAAGTAATGGGAACTGGAGTATATGGCTGATTAAGCAGTTACACTATCCATTATCTATCAAAGGATTAACAGAAGTCTACACAAACCACCTGTAGCAGAAGATGTGCAGACCAAGAAATATCTAAATAGGAACGTGAAAGCACATAGCACAAAYGAAACTCGTGCTGTTTGGGAGCGTGTTCATTATGGGGCTAAACCAATCAACTGAGTGGGGTCTGTGTGATGGAAGCTGAGAAATATGGGAAGAGGGCATGAGCCAATCATGAGGAACTTCATAATTTTGTGTAAAATGGAGCCAGAGTTTGGATTCTTCTGATTCAGGCTACAAGACAGCTAACCTCAGCACTTCTCCAGTTGCTAGGCTTACTGGCATGATGCTATGAATATTAAAAAAAAAAAAAAAAAAAAAAAAAAAAAAAAAAAAAAAAAAAAAAAAAAAAAAAAAAAAAAGCCTAGCATGAGTAATCAAGTGTTAAATTTTTTGACTGTGTAAGGTGAGTGATGTTTCCCTGGAGGAGGTGTCAGTAGAGACAGCTGTGAAGAATCAGTCATGACCACTCCATGAAATCATCTGGCCTGAAGGTGACACGGGGAAATCAGAGAACTGTTCAACTCTGACCTGTCCTGTGCTTGTGGGATAGACAAGCTTGGAAAGGAAGAAGGAGGAGGGAGCATCTTGTTTTATCCATTATCAGACAGCTTTAGGAAGAAATAATGGCTTGTCATTGTATGGATATTTTCTGGCTTTTCTTTTGAAGTTTTAAATGCCTTGTTGGTCAACGTCAGTTTTTCACAGTGGAATAGTAGGATTTCGCTTTTGGTATTTTCATCTTGCTGTGGAAGCTGCTAAACCAAATCAACTTTTACCAATGTAAACATACTGCAGAATAATGTAGCATGAGATTCCTGTTTAACTGCATCAGCTGAGTGCTGATTTGAGTGGATGTGGAGAGATACAACTGCTCTGGATGGCTTTGCTTGCTGCTTCACTCTGRATATTGGGGGATTGGTGAGGTGAGAAGTTTGCAGGACTAAGATAATCTAGTGAACAAACCCATGACCATAGTGGTGATTCTTTTCATGGTTCTGCCATGATTTCCTTTAGGATTTGGCAGGTCAGTTGTAATTTGTTTARCCTTTCAGGAAATACCTATTTGGAGCTTGTAGTGTTGACAAAAGGCCAATAAGCATAACAAAGAGGGTGGTCCCTTTCACTTGTCCAGATGACTGATAACAAATAAAAGGTCAACTTCACATTTCATAGGTCACTTACTTTTTTCTTGTGGGAACAAAGTCAATCTGCCCACTTTCCCTCYTTGAGACTGCTGCCAATGGACTGTRTGAATGATGATGTGACTCTCCTTGTGCTGACATGCTTTTTGGGTTGGCCTTTGAAAGGATGTGGCAAAAGTCATCAGTCAAAGGCATAAATGTGCATTTGGTAAATGTTAATAGAATTTTAGGTGGAGCAAGAGCCAATTTCAGGGTATCCCATAAGAAGCAGAGCAGAGAGAATGCTGCAATCTCATTATGGTAGTGAATAGCGACAGGTTTTACAGTTTGCTGGTGCAGAACATGCTACCTGATTATTTTGTGTATAGCATTGTCAAAAGTATGGTAACTGGGCTGCCAATACTTTGCTTTGATAGGAAAGCCGATAGCCATCAGGTTCTTTTACAGCACATTTTCAATATCTTGTTGTATACTGTAAAAAGAGTGTGTATGGAGAAAGCCCTTGTATTGTGATATTACACGTTGTATACATGAACTTTTCTTCTCAGTTAACACTACACTTTGGGTGCAGATACCCAAATCTGACACCATCTCTAAGAATTTCATTACTTTTGTGCTTAAATCTTAAATTACTCAGTTCTTGGGCCTTTTCATGTTTTGCCTCCATTTGTTTTATCAAGAATTGCTATTAACAGTCTCAGTAAAGGATTTCTACAGTGTTGAAGAACGTAATAGATCTGTATTGTGTGTGTAGTAATGCTTCTCTTGATGTCTGATACTAGTGCTGTTTCTGTACTGGAAATAATGAGAAGCTAGTGTTTTATGATGAGTTTTTATCATAAACCAYGGTTTGTAAATGTCTGATTTTGTTGTTGCAATGTGAAAATAATTTATTCAGAGAAAACAGGAGAACTATAAAAGATTTATAYACAATTAGGAGTTTAACTTGACTAGAAATGTCAACATTTTTCTCCCCAAATGCTCTTCTGCGAAAGTACTCTCCTCTTTCCCTTTGAGGACATACTGTAGCCTACATAAATCAAAGTAYTACGTTGATGAAATATTAAACACAAATTCTAAACTTTCATTAAAGTGGTCTGTTACCTTTGTAAGAGTGAAAGCTATCTCATCCCTCTTATGTAAAGTATCATCAGTTGTACTGCAGGCAACAGATCTCACGTATCACTGCACTCTCTATTTTAAGTGAACAGAGATTATGTTTCAGTGACTTGCTTAGCAAGGGGAATAAATGGATAAAATTTTGATTGTGCTACTTTGTTGTGTGCTAAGGGCCTTTTAAACATCAGCTGATCTCAGAATGTTTTCTGGATTGCCYTCTGCAATCATGATTGCTGGTACACAAAAAAAGACATGCCAATTCTGCAAGTGGAGGCTGATCAGATGTCTCTGTTTACCCTCTTCCATAGCCACACAGGTTAGGTGGTTGTGCAGGTGTAGACTGGTCCATTTTCAGACTCTCACTTTAATTTGAGAGGGGGATTTTGTTGAGAAAGGCAGGTTGACAATTTAGTAAAGGAACGGGTGTTTTAGCTAAACAACCATGGGGATTTACAACAACYCTTGTGAAAGGTCTCGTACTGTGTACCCCACGATAAATCCTTAGGCACRGCTCAGAAAGCCCAGTTCAGGCACTGGACTTACCCATAGAATGGTAAGAGGCAGAAACTTTTAAATGTGAAAATAAAAACCTGCAGCAGGAATCTAAAACAGACCATACAAATGCCTTTTAAATTGTTGTTAATGTAATGGAGGCTGGGCACACAGAATCCTCAGATACTGAAAAAAATATCTCAACCTTGTTCTAGGAAAACATTGAGAGAWGTCATCTGTGGTCAGCAGCACTAAGCCCTGTGTAAAGTCACAGTACAGATACAGTCTCTATCTGTGGAGTTAATCATGCAGCAGAGCATGGAAGGTGTATCAGTTAAACAAACCACTCTTAGTTCCTGCCAGATTAACATAGCTTGTCTTGCACACAAAGCACCTGCCTGTTACTGCTACTCAACTTTCAGACGATAAAATCAGTGAGGGGCTTGGTTGCCTTTAGTACCTCTTGAAGCTGGACTAATGCTTAAAGGACCATTGTCAGCTTTCTCAAATTACCCAGTGAAAGTCGAGGTAAAATAAAAATTCTTCTGAATATTTCAAACCCCTTGAATTTTAGGTCTCATTCATGATTTCTATTAAATCTAACTAGAATCTTTGACAAAATCCAGCTATTGGGTTAATGCTTGGCTGCAGGCAGTTTTATTTGAGTTACACATTGTGTAAGGTGTTCAGGTACTACGAATTCATGAGAAATACCTCTGTATGAGAGAGTATTTTGAAAAAAGAAAATGGGCAAACACCATACCATGCTGTGAATTTTATTTTAACATGCATGTAACGGAAGAGGTAAGAAAGAACATTGATCTAGAAACTGCTAGCYTAACATGTCAGATGCAGAGAAAAGTAAAAATTAAAATTATGAGAAACATACTTACGGAGAAAATAACTGTACAGGTTGTGACACTGTGCAAAGGTATGGATGGCTCTGCTGTTTCAGAGCTATCTTCATGTTAAACATAGTTGTACAAAAGRTTTTGCCTTCCCTCCCATCTGGAGAATGTTACATATTCAGAGCTGTTGAGGCATTCAGTGTATCCTTGGAATCTGGTATGTTGTCACAGCAAAATTGTATTACAGTCCTCACACTGAAGAGAAATAGAGAAACTGCACCTGGCTCAAAAGACTCCTTCATCTTCCTCCAATTACATCGACAGCTTTTGCACTAAGCAATTTGGAAACTGCCTAGGGTAGCATTCTATAAATAAAATTTAGAAAAAAAAATTGAAATGCTCTTATTCACAACAATCTATCTAAATTAAGCAATTCAGTGTTTTAGTTTGTGCTTTTGTAATGTAAGGGCTAAGAGCTGTCCCTTCATTGCCACTTTCTGTCCCTGCCATCTATTACTCCCTTCTACTTACTGACACCCAGCCAGGCCTAAATAAATGCAGTATGACCCTCCAGAGCTGACATCCTCCCTGCGTGTCAGGATCTTTCTTATTTTCTTATTTTCTGTTGTCTGAATACTTCTTATCTATGCCTTTTAAATACTCTGTAGCTATTTCTGATAACCCAGCTTGGAACCAAACTTGTCACACTGCAGATTGCAGCATGGGAGAGGCAGCCTGGGGTGCAAAGTGGCTTGTGTYCTTTGCATGATCAGATTCAAATTTCTGTTGTTGTTTCTATTTGTAAACCTTGATATTTCTTTTCCTTCCTTCCTTTTTAAAAAATTAATTCTGTACTTTCCGAGATCATTATTAGTGAATCTGTAATTGTTTACTAAATTGCTGGTAGTGCAGTCCCTTCAGAACAGCTAATGCCACTGTCCTGGGTGAACACTTCTCTTAATTAAATACTATTTATGACTCTGTAACATAAAACCCCTGTGCTTTATACTGGGAAGTGGAAACAGAGAACCAGGTGCTGGAAAAGAAAAAGGAATGCACCTTCCTGAGGTGTCTGTTTTGCACAACACAAAAGGACTTTAGCAATTGACTTCTTTTTCCTTTGCTCTCTCTAATGACTGCTAGAGATACTGATTTAATCAACCAACCATGCAAGTGCAGTGATTGTGAACCAGATCGTTGTGAAGCAAACAAATGTTTCACAGTAAATTGCCAAGGGATACCAGCTACTCTGCTCTGGTTTTGCTCAAATAGATTGTCTTTTAAGCAGCTGCCTCATAAAAAGCCTTTGTTACATGTGGACCTTTAATCAAAATGTCACTAAATCCTGCATTCTGGGATGCTTCATTTGAAACACATCCAATGCTCTTATTTATTAAATTGTCCGGTGTCGACTCCAGCCACCATTATCCCTCGTAAGCAAAGATGGATGAGGGAGTGACAAAAAGATCGTGTCACAGCTGAGATCAGTTGTGTGTGTGTGATGTCTTGATCTGTTTGTACAACCCTCTTGGGGACCATCGGGCAATTAAGTTCACGCATTTCAAACACGGCCCTTTCTGTAYGCTCTGATTTGATAGGAGAATGGGCAAATCCCAATAATGACTGCTACATCAATTATACTGCATTGTATTGATGCTTAATTAGGGAATGTGTTGAAACTGGGGAAGGGGACAACTAGAAGAGGGGAGGGTTGGCTCCCAAGTAAATGTCAGAGACCTTTCCTTAATAGCCTGTCTTTTTAATGTGCATTGAATGCACTGACGAGCACTGTGGCCTCCTGACCTTCAA
This sequence comes from Malurus melanocephalus, assembly GCF_030028575.1. Classification (NCBI taxonomy): domain Eukaryota; kingdom Metazoa; phylum Chordata; class Aves; order Passeriformes; family Maluridae; genus Malurus; species Malurus melanocephalus. The sequence goes on from NW_026623526.1 coordinate 75,293, forward strand.
GCATTTACCCCAGCCTGAGAAAGGAGAGCGAAGCCTCTTTGAGAAGGAATTGTTTTAGAGCTGAATTACATTTAGTGTCRTTCTTGTTCAGCTTTGCTGTGAAGTGACCCTTACAGCCCTTTAGCCCCGTGTGCACAGTTGGAAACCATTTCTGTGCCTGAGCTTTCTGAATCAAACACTTGCAGCCTCTTCAAACAGCCGTTCAGAAGTGAAACCCAAACATCAAGAACAYGAGCTCTTATTTTTCTAAGGTTTGTGTAAGTAATCTGTGAGCTACCTATAAGACTTCTTTAAAAGCAAAAGAATGAAGCCAAAGTTTTCGTATCACTCAAAATAATGACATTAAACACAATACTTCAATCTTCAGTTTCTTCAGATGTAAGAAAAGTACTATAAATCACAAAGGGAGGATTACAACAGTAATATAAGACCTGCACAGCTGTTTATGACTGAACTGGCCTGCAATGCCTGACACCAGCCATTTCTAAAGGTTAATTTTCTTACTTGAAAGATTGCAGTATGGTTTTAGTTGGTGCTCGTTCTTTGCAGGGTAATTGCATTGAATTTTTCTGGTAGTTTACAGTATGCTAGCACTTCCGATACACAGCTGCTCTGTCTAACACCCTGGAGAAATAGCCATGGGTTTTATTCATCTAAGGATCTCCTGCACCAGCCCGTGCAGGCATTGTCCYGATTCTGTGATCAGGAGTCCTGACCTCCTGTTTTCAAGACAGCAAACTGCAGTGTGAGGGGGAAAACACTGACAACCTCCTGAACAGGAGGAAAAGAATGCATTGATTATTTCTCATATACTATTCTCCTTTTCAAACAGCCATTAATATGCATCTGCATCCCAGGAACAACAACGCGCCAGCTGCGCCTTTAGCAAAAACTCCGTGTAATTCAGCACGACTTTGTGCAATGGAAGGAATTTAAAGACAGCATGGCTATGCTAATTTTGATGTTAATTTTTGTAGGAACTTAATATTCTGTKCCATTCTTTTGCCTGTGCAATAATCTCTGGTTTGCATCTTCTGTCATGATATTTTACTTTTTATTTTAAATGGCACCACTGAATGCAGATTGTGCCTGTCTTTCAGAATATGGAGTCAATTTAGGTCTTCCCAAAAGAAAAAGTCTCTTCATTACTCTAAATGCTATTACTACACATGCCACAGCAGTGGCACATTAGGGTGGTGGCAGCTTTGCACGTTGGAAATCAGGCTTTGAAAGAAAGAATATATTTGCAAAGGAAACAGCTGATTAATTTTGATGTGCACAGTTTTCAAGTAATATGCTTTAGAGTACACTGTACAAAAAAAAGTATATAATAATTTATAAAWATACAAATTAGAAGAAGAGTAGCTTTACAATTATGGAATATATCTGGAGTCAGGTGGGTTTTTTTTCTTAGACTACATGGTTTTATCAGAAGGTGGCATTCTGATATCTGATATAATAGATGTTTTATTTATGAAGCCTTGACATTATTAAACAAGAGGGATCAACACCACAGGAAAATGAATTTGAAAGGAGGTTATAAAATTTGAAGCTTGGTAGTAAACAGCTCATTGTTGTGTAAAAAAATCTCTGCACTTTTTTTATCGACCTGTGTTCCTTTTCTCAGTGCTTAAATAATCATAGAATATTTTAAATAYTTTATATTAAATAACCATTATAAATAATGTATCTTTTTAATAATTTTAATAAGTTCATAAAGACTTATAAGGAAGATTCTCCATATACAATCAAGCCCTGTCTTCCAGAGCAAATAAACACCCGATTGTCTTTATCATATCTCAATTTTTATATTTAACTTTCACATTTAGCCAAGTAGGAAACCCAGAAAAGATGGACTTGCTGTCCAAGATCTGAGTGCAGCCTCCCAATTCTGCTCAGCACTTAAATTCCTGCCTGGTGTGACTTGCATAGGGGGAATCACTCACCTTGCTGCAGCAAAGCACAGGCTGGATACTTCAGATTTGTGCCAGTGCCAATCCTGGGTGTTGGACTTCTGCTGCTACAGCCAAAAACTACATCAGAAATCAGATAAAAATAGAGAAGTGAGTAATTCAGCTCCCTCATGATGCTGTCATTGCCTTAGTTGCACTTGCCTAATACTTTCTAGGAGAGGCAAAGTATTTTAACACTATTTTTTTCTCAAAAAAAAAAATTAAAAACCCACTTTATTTTTAATAAGGYTGCTAATTTATACTCAGTTCCCTGAAAGTCAGTGAGAAACACTGACTGAAGAATGCAACCATGTGTTGCTAAACTGAAGGGAAGCTTGCTGTTCACTTCCTCAGAATGATGKGGGTGATGACATAATGAGGTGAACATGTGGTCATTTCTCTCAAAGCTTATCTTGGCATTTCTTTAAGTATAATTTGAAACAAAACAGCAGATTAAGTGAACTGCATGCTTTAAAGAGATAAATTTATGTGTCTTGTGGCGGCCCATACAATTTATTCACTATGAAGAGCAGACAAGTGCAGTCCATATGTGCAGCTTCTGCATTCTGTATGCATGAAAACAGATGCATAAAAAAAAGATCCTAAGGTGGTTTGGGCATAAATTAGGTGTCTTAGATTAAATACTCAGTCARATTGGTGCACATACCTGAGTGAGTATGAATATGTTCCTGGTTTGTATCAATCTCAGTTTTTTCCTATAATCTCTTCTTTACTGATATCAAATGTACCATATTTTAATTTCCTTTTTTTTTTTTCCCTGGTGTTAAAAGAGAATGTTTGTTAGTGTGGAGAAGAAACAGTTTCAGCATAAATTATTGTTAAAGTATGAGTGTGATCTGTTAAACACAGCTAATAAAGTAGTTGTTTGCCTGAAATGTCTTAGCAAAATTGTTCTGTTAAGCACTTTGTAAAATTCCATTACAACTGAGATTTATTTTTCAATCATTTTTTAAGACATGCTTTTTTATTCTCCAAAGGCATTGTGCTATTAACAGATTTGCCTTACAATACAGAACCATCAAAAATAGCAGCGTTTACATCTTAATTTGCATAAGGGACCAGCTTCTAATCCAGGTTCCATTGTTACAGTACTAGAATAACTGCAGTGATGTATGTGAGATTCAGTTTCARTCTCTTTTTTTATCACATTGCAAGTCTTATTTTAGTGAAGTATCTGTGTTATTACTGGAGAAATGTAACTTAGGTGAGATTGCATTGAAGAGTGTCCAGTTGCATTGGACACTCCCAAAATACTGGTTATCAGAGGTGAAGCAAAGAGAAGATAAGAGATGTATTAACTGCTCTTTGGGGGATCTCTGGTGGGTGCAAATATACCCAGCTCTCTGCAGGAGTGCCTGCTCCTCCATGAGATTTGTATCCTAGGCCATGTGTTAGACCCTTACAACTTAAAACAAAATGATTGCTTCTAATTAGGGACAGATTGGAAACAAATTCRGGATTCTTCATTCTGAATTTATATTTCTCAGTCACAAAAACAGTCACTAGATTWGGAAAGTCTGATGGCTTTTTCAATGCTGAGCCATAATGGTGCTACGTGTATATATTATTGTAAAAGCTTTCATTGAAATATATCTGAGCTCTACTGGCAGTCATTTGAGCTGAAAATTTGTTATGTCTTCTCTGTTGAGCTGTTTTAGCAGTATAATCTTTGATAATTAAAACATAATCAGTTTTAAGGAGTCCTTTTTACAGCTTATAGCAATTTTGCAGCTGACTGTGTCAGGCTTACATTAAAGACTGGGCTTAAATTATTAAATGATATTTTGTGCACCAGTAATTTCCATGAGAGGATATTTTTCATGTTATTTGCTAGGAAGCTTTAGACTGCAAAAGAACACTTTTGGCAAAGTAAAGGGAAATATTTGTGAAGCAGAGGCTATAATTATGAAAATGTGTAGTTAAACACCTCTTGTGCACTTGGCTCATACTGAACAAGGTTATGAAATAATAGGACCGTCCTCTTGAAAGTGGACACTGTATTGAAGGAATTACTTGATCACTTCTGCTTAACATCTGGATGCTTTGCAGAACCTGCTGCACACTTGTTAAAATGTAAAGTGCAGTTACAGATGAAGAGTTGAAATGTGAGGAGAGGTTGTTTCARTGGGAAKGAGCAGCAGTCAGTGGGTCCAACYTCTGGGTCAGAGGGTGCWGYTCCCARATCCATCCRTGAAGCCTTYTGATGGAGGTRTTTARGCAGGGTTTTCCTGAAAGGTGAGARCAAAACAGCCACWCAAGCTCTGCTCCAAAAGAGRTGTTGGGGTGAAGGAGCTAGTTTGGCCTAGAATTTCTGGGTGAGAATGGAGAAAGGTTTTTATTTCTTTGGACACTGGGGCAAAGGCTGAGCAGCTTATGGTGCCATTTGCAGTTGATCATTTCCATCCTGGAGCCTGGCTCTGAGACTCAGTATTGAGAAGCAAACTGTGTGGTGGGACACAGAAAAGGTTCCGTGATGGATCTGCCCTTGGCATGCCCAGAGTCATTTTCTTGCCAGTGATTTTCTTATGAAAGTTGGTGGTGGAACTTAAATCTCCTGAGCTGRTGGCCCAATCAAAGGGCCATTCCTTCTCCTTCTGTCTGCTTCARTTTATCTGTGGTACAGGGTGAGTCCTTGAGAGAGTGGTTGGTAGAGCAGTCATTCATGAATGCTCCTGAGAGCTTGTTCTGTGAAGACCGTGATGGAAATGAGCTATGTTCATGTGGAGAAGGAGTATTTAGAAGAAAGAAATGGAAAATTGTTACACCTTCTTTGGATTTACATTGGCCTAACCATGTAAATTAAAAGCTTAAACTCCCCAAATCTGAACATTAAGATGTCTGCTGCTAAGAATCAACTGGATCCTGAAGAGATTTCCGTTGACATTGACGTTTTCAGTCTATAGAATGACAGATATGACAGAGAAATTATGGCTTCCCAAATGTTTCCATCTGAAAAATTTAAAATAGCTATTCCCAAGCAAGGGTTTTACAGTCTGAAAACAGGAAGGAACCAAAGGGGCCATCTGGCCTTGACGACTGGGGCTATCATATCTCTGGGAAGTCCTTGCAAACTACACAGCCAGCAGCTTGTCACATTTGGGAAGATAAGACGGTCAAAGAGAGCAAAATGCTGTCTTTTCTTCTTGCCAACAGAGGAAATATCTTTGCCTGTGGAGCAGAAGATGCAGAAGATTTTGTGAATCCATTTTTATGCACAGAGATCACAGATCTTCCCAGTTTTCCTCACTCGGTGCAGCCAAATGTCATGAATTAATCTTTGCTTTGCTTTTATTACACAAACATTCCTCCAAACATTTATACACAATTGTGTGATATCTTTAACAGATAGCAACTGAAATTCATTCCTGCATCATCGTTGCATTGGAATACAAGGGGATCTCCAACACTTGCAAACATACCCCTTTTCACTTAGATTTCTGAATCCTTACCTTCTTCTCAAACTGTTACTTACTATATGCTATGGATTTAAGTAACATCACGTGGTGCATTAGGAAATTCTCAACAAAAAAAGGAGTATTGGAGTATCACCCTGAGGCATTCATAACCATAGAAGTCACAGAATGAGGTGAGCCTGTCTTTGGATGATGAAATTAAATCCCCTCTCTGCTAATTAATTGGACTGTTACAAATACTATAGTGAGATCTTGAAAATTCACAAAAGCTTAGATGGACTATTTTGCCTTCTTTTGTTTTTATGTCACACTTATATAACCCTCTTTAATTCATTTTCTGGCTATGGACACAGTGAGCATTTGAGAGCTTGGTCTGATAACAGTGGGATTTTGGTGGTTTTTGTATCAGTTTCCCCATATCCAGTCCCTTTCTTTCCATTTTAGAATCAGTCAAATTTTGGCACATAATGAAAATATCTTCTCTGTTTCACCAAAACTGCCTTTATTACACTTCAAAAGCCTGGTTTTCTGTAAATCTACCCACCTGTCCCCATACCTGAAAGATGAGTACTRTCAGCTTATAGGTTATCAAAACATATAGTGGTATCAAAAATCACTGGTTTTGCAAAAAGAAGTAAATACWGCAACATGAGTAATTTCTTTGTAGAAGTTAAACAATTCTGTTGTACCTTCCATTGTCCTTCTTTTACATACTTCCATAAATTACAATAACAATTTCTGTTTGACCTTTGGTGTTGCCTAAGAGGGACAAAGAATGGTTGTGAAGCCTGTTGCTATGATAATTTTGGCACACTTTCCCCTTCCTTGACTAATAGCAAATCTTCTGAAAAACATCTAAACCTGAAAGTGRAGGTTTTTTCTGAGTGAGAAAATAAAGTGAGGTTAGCCTGAAAAAATATAGCAAGGCTTAYTCTTTCAGTTTCCTGAACTAATCTCATTTATCTTCATTTTCCAAAGATCACTTTTCAATTGAATCAGGAGCAGTGTGTTATGTATTTTTTTTTCCTTTTTGATAATYAGAGAAATGTTGACCTATTTTGAAAACACTTCTTCCTCTCACTACTGACAGCTTTCATTACTTCARTTGTTGCTATTTTTATATAAAAGAACTATTCAGAAACTTGAGCTGAATGTAACCTTTACTGTAGAGAAACGGATGTGGGTCTCCAACATACCAAGTGACTCCAATTGTCAGAGCTAAGGTTTATCCCTGCCTCTTTAAATTATAAGACGTTATCCAAGCAGAAGTCAGCTAATGGACCTTAAATTAGTGCTAGTGGTATACAAAGATAGGGCATATCATTACATGAATCTACTTTCCTTGAAGTCAGCAGAAAAATATTGCATCAGTTTCAGCAGGGGAAAAAAGGTTATAGCCAGGTTACTCTGCATTGAGTTTTCTTTTACCCTTGTAATTGGGCAGTGCTCTGTTCTGCAAGTACAGTTTGGTATAAAGGTTTAACATAAAAATAGGTTTTAATGAAAAGAAAGATTCCTTAGTCTAGCACCTGCTATATTTAGTTCTGCTTGGAGTGTTGCTAGGGGTGTATTTGTGAAAATCCTTTGACTTTGGGAAATATAATAGTCTTGCTTTTAAAAAAAACCAGAAAAAATACAAAGAGAAAATGAAGAAAAGAAAGAATCTTCCTGTGCTGTCAAAATAGCTGTTTTGCTAGGCTGGCTAATAACATAATGTGGATGGATGGATCTGTAGTGTTTTGGCTATTTCTTCATCAATCTGATCACAGCCCAGGTGTCAGGAGCAGGGTTGTACCTTCTAATMCCCCAATAAATGACCCATGTGTGTCTGTCCCTCCTCAGACAGCTCCCTCCATCATTCAGATCACTTGGAAGCTGCTGTGGAAAGGAATGTACACGTTCCTTGTGTCTCATCACTGCTTCATACAGGGACAACCCGTGTGTGGGAGAAGGGGTTTAAAATCAATTGTCCTGCAGAACATAATCACCTTTCAGCAGAACATCCACTGTGATGTTTGTGCCAAACTAATAACGATAGGAACAAACCAGCCTTTTGTACTTTTCTGTCGCTGCCCTTTGCAGAAAAAAAAAAAAATGACTGCTGCTTCTTTAAGTCATGGCAGCTCCCGTTTGCTGTGACAGCTTTCCAATTGTTAAATAAACTCTGACCATGAGCAGCTGTCAGACAGATATTGCACTGCAGGCTTCAGTTAAAAGGGGCACCAGACAAGCATTTCAGTGCCTAAAGGCCCTTTTTTTTTTTTTTTTTTTAAAGACACACTTAAAAAAAAAACCCAAAACACAATGACCTACAGTGAGTCTTTAACTGGAAAAAAAGAAAAAAGTTTTATTTTATATTTTCTGTGGAATTTTCCTGTGAAAGTTACAGAATGTGAGTATGGCCATTTCTGAAATAAAGTCTATGTGGAGCATGAAATTTCTCTAATGTCTGGTAGCAAGGTGGGAAACTGAGATGCAGAGGTGACRTTAGACTTTATAAATAATACTAATCATATTCATATTCTTGTGGGAAGGTAAGAGGAATTAGACAGAGCTTGCTCAAAGTCACAGAATGTCGTTTTATCACTTGTRCTTTTGATAATAATCTAGCACAATGCCTCTGATGTTATTGCTTTTCACCATCTGAGCAACTTGAGCTGGTTGAAACGCCCTTGCTCATGGCAGGGGGGATTAAACTGGGTGACCTTTAAAGGTCYCTTCCAACCCAAATGATTCCATAATTCTATGATGATGTTGGACCTTGGTGTACAGGAAAGCAAAAAAGGACAGTTTTCACGACAGAATGTCTAACAAACTGAACAYGAATATACAGGAAAATCACCTTTAAAGTAATATATAGTGAGTATATTGGAAGAAGCCTAATTATTTACATTGTAATTACAGTTGGGGAAGGAAATTGCCATTAAGTTAGGTGGAAAGTGGACTTCATCCTATTCCAGTTTAGAAACTGATACTCTCTATATTTACTTGCATAATAGTCAAATTGAAGAACTTGGACTAGGAATCAAAGTTGTGCAGAGCTCCAGGAGAGGTAATTTAAAAGATAAGTTCAGCTCATCTGAGGAGAAGAAGGGGTCAGCTCTGGAAATGCCTTTTCCCTCTGACTGAAGCAGAAGTCTAGCTCAAAACACAAACTGAAACAAAACCAAACCAAATCAAACCCCAAATAAAACAAACAAACAAACAAACAAACAAAAAACTAGTCATGGCAAGTAACTCCAAAAAAGCAAAGTGTGGGGTAATTGTGTGGAGGCAGGAGTTCTAGAGAATATATGAGAAGTATTTATTGAATTTTTTTTTTTCACGTTAAAGAGAAAAAAAATACATTTCATTTACAAGTAATAGTATTAGTAAATAATTACTGGTTTGAAGTGTAACTTCTTCCAAAAATTCAAATTTAATAACTAGCTAACTAACCAGTTATCTAATATATGTTTTCACCATTCCAGTTTTCSTTAAGGACAGAGAGGATATATCCAGTAAAAAGCAGCAGGAAATGGAAAAAGTCAATTTAAAAATCAATCCTCCCTGATTTTTTCTATCGACTCCTGTTAGAAATAACACCCACAATTTTTATAACTGAAATGGATCATAAAAAAAAATCTCAGGGTGTTCAATTATTTATTTTRTGCTTTTGAAAACACTTTTGGGTAAGGGGTTTCACTTTTGCACCTTTCTCATACCTCATTCTTTCGCACAGAAAATGAGAAACCATTCAAAAATGGAAARTGATAGCATTTTCTTGTTTGTGCTYGTGCTTGTGCTTAGGAGTCAATAMTCTTTGCACAGATACAAATGATGGTCTAAAAACCATGGCAAACATAATGCACCGTGGTTTTAAACAAACTGATCTCTATACAGAACCAAATGTTTGTATAACACAGGGCTTTGTGGAGACTTGAACCAGGAAATTAATTTATTTTATCTCTGTTTTTGGAAAGCAAAGTRTAGAAGGGAAAGTTTGAGAGCACCACACCAACGATAGAATTAATTGCTATCTTCAATGCAAATGTGATTTTCATGTGTGAAGGCAGAATGAGGAAGGGTCCTTTAATACAAATAGTCAACTTGCAACTCCATAATGTAGATGGAACTATTTGAAGATATTGGTTTTGGATTAACATAAAATATATTTATTAACGGCCATGGAAAGAAGGAGTAAAATCAGTTTTCCATCTTCTTTCTCAGTCTTTGGTCTTCTTTCTCAGTCTTCCAAATTCTCTGTATTGAGGCCAAAATGGAATCTCCCTTTTTCTTGTCTTTATTAAAGAACAACTAAAGCACTGATCCCCTGGGTATCAGATTAAGGCTGGGAAATGGCTAAGATAAGTACGGTTATCTATTCAGGGCTTCAGAACAGAAAGCTGGMATAATGGCAGGGATAATGTGAGAGATGAGTTGGAGAGGAAGCTTTCTGCCCTGGCAAACAACAGAACCTTCTTCTGAATATGGACCTTACTGCAATAAACTTTCACCATGGCTCCTTTCCTGCTATGGAACGTGACATGGCACAGAAACTGTGTTGGATCTAGTGCTTTTCCAGAGAGTCAGGTTTACTGGGCTCAGGGAGCAGAGCAGGCACAGCAGCAAATCACTGGTTCCCTGGTGACAGCAGCCAGGAGCAAATGTGCCTTTCCAAAAGAGCTCATGGCCACTGCTGCATGCCCTGCTGTTGCTTCCTTGAACAGAGGCTACAGGCCAGAAAATTTACTGCGGTTTGGAAACCTGCTTCCAGCTGCTTTTTTTCTCTGCCTGTACTGTCTGTTGGGAGAAGGGCTCTGTTGGGGTGCTCAGGAGAGGCGTTTCTGGGAGTGAGCTGCAGGTCAGGCAGGTTGTCCTGGTGGGCAGTGAATCAGTTCTGTTGTGGGGATCTTGGCTGAAGTTTGGTTACACAGATAYAATAACACATTTGGGTTTACAGCTGGCATAGCCTGGTGGCCACCACAGAAAACTACAGGAACAGATTCAAGTCAGAAAGTCTGGGTAGAGGATTTATTGAAGAAAAACCTCAAAGACAAGTCTTCTATATTTTGTATTCAACTTTATTGCTTTTAATTTTCCCTTTTCGGTGCCACATGCTTGYACGTCCTTTCCACTTGTCAGTGGATTGTCATCTGATTGGATGCCTCTGTTTTCTTTTTTGGTTTCTGCAGGATAAAAGCATGGGTGGATAAGATGCAAGAAGATCTTGTAACACTAGCACGAACTGCCAGTGGAGTGGACCAGCTTGCCAAGGTAAGAAGATGCACCCTAAACCGTAACTAGAAAGTGAAGGGCCTGCATCTTCCAGGCTTTACAATAACTTCATCCCAACATACGAAAATGATTTTGTGTAATTAAACTCTGCAGTGCTTCCTGAGAGAGAAATGAATAACAGACATCCATCAATTCAYTCTCAGTGTTGCAGCACTTGCTCATTACAATATTTAATCAGCTTTGCAGTATCAGACATAAGGCTTGCCATTGTTGCAGCTTTTCCACCTGAAGCAAGCACTTTTATGCTCTGTGTTTGTCAAATACAGTATCCAGGAAGCAACCATTCACAGTGGTGGAGAATTCTGCTCTCTGTTATCAAGGAAGCCTGTCTTTCTGACGCATATCTCCTGAAATGAGGCAGTTTTTGCTTAGCAAAAATATGGATGAGAATAAAAACTACTTTTATTCAGCTGTTCAAAAGCAACACTGTTTTAGAGAAGAATTTACAAATCTTTCATTGAGAAGACTTGGTGTTACTGTTCTGTTCATAGACAGTGGCAACACATCTGACATTGCAGAAAAATGAAGGCACAATTTAGAAAATGTCAGGATTACKTTTATATAYGTAAATTACGTAAATAAATATATAYGTAAATATTATGTTTACRTTGTATACTGCCTRTACAATTTTGTGTGTATACATTATAATCCAGTATACAACATCATACATTTCCCTCTCCCTATCCCTCCACATGGACCATGGTTCTTTCTGTGAACTGATGGATGTCTGAGTTGATGTGAGGGAAATTTCGCTGCTGCATCAAGAAACTCAGTTATTGTCAGCCAACAAATGCTTCTGGTGCTGGGGAACTGAATGTGAATCCTTGAGATTTGGTTTTCAGAAGTCACAATCTCCCTAAATGATCCAGGGGGTTGATTTGAGGTTTCAGAGGCTTTGAAACGGTTAAGAAACACAAAGAAAAAATAATGTGTGAAATTCTCGGATTTCTCATTGTGTATTAATGTATTCTTTGACCTTAATGACCTTTTGCCCAGACATTCATGTCTTGTGAATCCTGTCCCAGAAGGACATTTTGTCTTTACTGACTGTGGGAGGAGATTTGGTGATTAGCTCAGATGTCCATTAGCTCAGATGAGATCACYGCAGTCCTATAAAAGGAAGGGCTGTGTCACTGCATGCACAAGATGARCCTAAATGAAGAGTTGATTTTAATTCTGCCCTTTCTTAGTATTTTAGTGCTTCATACTGCAACACCATTTAAGGCAGATGCTTTAGATGCACATTTTGATCTTTGAAAACCCTAAACAAACTGAAAACAAAATCTTGAAATCCTAAYAGAAGTCATCATATTCATACTAGCATGGGTTTCCAACACAGAAATGTCTAGCACTTGAGCCTCCTGAGGAAATGTAAGGTTTGGAAGCRTGGAACACTGATGGGAGTTTTTGTAGGTGGATTTCACATGGATCTGCTGACAGAGAATAACAAGATTTGGGAATCGTAGATCTCCAGGTTCTGGTGGGGAGTTTCTGCTATGAATCCTTTTTGCTGAACCAATTCACGTGTAATCTGGTCTGTTCTGCACTTGCTGTGTCTCTTTTTCCCTTCCATCTCTCACTCAGCATCACACCRTGGATTCACCATTCACCTTCCMCTCCATTCCTGCTGTGCTGCTTGGYKRTWTTTCATCTCTCCTCAACCTGTGCTATGTTTCTGTYTCAGTTCCTGCCTTTGCTGCTTGGCCAGTCTGCCTTTCTCTTTTACATTGGTTTCTTTCCTCTATTGTAGGATCTMCCTCCTCAGCTTTTTCCAGATCAGCACCTCTCTCTGAACTCTTTAGTTTTTCTTAGCATTTTCAAACCATTCTCTCCAAGTGTGTGTGGCCAGCCTGTCACAATACTCTTACCKCTTCTCTTCCACAGGAATTTCTCTTCCCCTTTTTTACATTTCCCTCCATCACTAATTCTCAGTCCCAGACCTGCAGATTTCTCATGTATGATTTTTCTATTTCTCCTTCCCTTCCAGTCTCTTATATCCTTACTCTTTGCATGCCATTTTCCAGTCTATTATCACCTGTTTCCATTTCTCAATCTCCTGCCCTTTGTTCTTTATTTTCTCCCACTGCGTAGACCTGAGAGACCACAAGAAGTCTGATTTTTAACTGCATAGGAGGTGGGGCATTCTCTAGGAGTGAAGTTCTCTGGGTTGGAATACACCTGTGCTCTCAGAAGTTCAGCTGATGAAATCTCTGCAGTGATCTGCAGATCCTTTCCAGACTAAAATTTTTTATACACTAAAGACCAAAAAGTACCTTTGAATACACAGTGTTGAGGTTTAAATCCGAAAAGAAGGGGCAATAGGAAAATGAGTTACAGAGGATTTCTAACTTGAGGAAAACACTGAGTTAATGTCTCAACCATTTTGCTACACCTTCCCATGTAAAGACCACACATTAAAATAGATAATGAAAAGTCAAGAGACTGATGCTGTCACTCTTTTTTTTTTTCCCCTCCGGGGGAAAATGTTCATTTTTACAGTTCATATTAGGCAAATTCACAAGCTGCTAAAACAGGCTTATAATGAAAACTGCTGGGCAAACTTAATAATCTGTAGTGCTACYAGCTTTGCCACAGTGACATTCATGTGGATAAAAACAGAAATGTGAGTGTGTGAACACTGTAGGTAAATTCCTTGTGAAAAGCCAGAATTTATAATAGACTTCAAGCAAATGATGTTATCTCAGAGGATATCCACAAGATGATCGATACRTGCTTGTAATCCTAGGATTAAAATCATGAAAGGGGGATGTTTCCATGTAAAAYATCCCACTGAATCAAAGCCATTTGCTTGACCTAAGTTGCATGAAGTCTTTCTCTAGACRTGAGGTTTTAATTAGCTCTCTTGGCTGCAAGGGAGAACGCAAAGCCCTCCAAGGTTTAAGCCATGCAGTCTCCCACTCTCTTCTTGTTTACAGGCTGTTGTCACTTCCCCATTTGAATTAAATACTTTTTTTTTCCCTTCCTGCTCACTGCCTATTAATATTTAGTCAGATCTCTTCTGAAATGAACCACAGTCTTGGAAAAATGGAGACTGCAAGACATGAAAAACAGCATGCGTGCATGCTTGTCACTTTTATTCACAGAATTTGCCTTTAGTTGCTCAAGCTTTAAAAATGCTTRCAGTCAGATTGAATTTTCAGCTTTTTTTTTCTGATTTATTTCTTTTTCCAAACCTGTAGTCTTCATGTAAACTTGAAAAAGAAATAATTTGTTTACATTTTCTGCCCCTTCTCTCTTTAAAAGCAGAATGATTAATACAAAAAGGAGGAGCAAATTGCTCCTATTATAAAATTGTAAACATGGCTTTCTGTCAAAAGCTGTAATARTCAGATCGGTAGGAGAAATGTCTTTCCTTGTTCTGGGGAAAATTAATTTTAATTTGGCCAAGTGTGAGRTTAAAGCTCTTAGCAAGAATATGTAACAAATTATAACCATTTCACAGCCTGGTCAGCCTCTCCCTGGACTCAGGGGAAGAATTCCCACTGAACAGCTGAAGTTACAATCTGTGWCTGCTTTGTGCAATTAAGTCTTCTATGAAGATCTGTAAAGTGACCAAGATAGCTTGCAAAGTAGCACAATTAATACATTGTCACCCRGAGTGAGTTAATTCTTCATAAACCAGGGCTTTTTGAATTAGCTGCTGTGCTGTGCAAGTYTGTGGTGTTCCATAACTTGCTGAAGGTGTTTCAGTGTTCATCAGTGCTGTTTGTGCTTGGATGTGCCTTGGATATCTGGGGGATTTTGTGCTGCAGGGAATTACACTACACAGTGTTCTTCTCTAGAGAACTATAAAATACTTTTTCCTGACTGTGAGGGAGAGAGATAGGAGCACTGCCTTAAATCTCAATTTATTTTGATTCTGGACTGAGAGAGATTTTGACAGAGAATGCAAAAGTTACAGTGTAGTATGTACTTAAAGAGGTATTAAAACATTTAAATGTAGATGACCATTGAATTCAAGCCAGGAATGTGTTAGGTGAATAGTGTGCTGTTGAGATCAGTGCCTAGGTAAAAAATCTAATTAATTCTGCAGTGTTGACATGGATAACCAGGGAGAGCATTTTCTGTATTTAAGGTGTTTGCATTCAACATAAACTAAATTTCATGGAATCATATTTAAGGAGAAGAATGTCCTCAGAAGATAATTTGCTTTTCTTTTTTCTCTGACAGTTTTCTTACAGTGATTTGGAATCAGAATCTTGTCCTAGTGACTGACCACTCCTTCTCTTGCTTTTGCATAAATARTAGAGCCATTGTAAACCACTGTGACTCTCATTAATCACAACTTTTGAAAATATCTGTATAGCAAGGATACACAATAATCTATTAATGAATATTCCACATAGTATTTAAAAAGACAAAATATTTGGGAGTTTATTTAGTGAATTAAATTACTTCATTAGTGGTTCTGCCTCTGAAAATATGAATGTTTATGCTGCTGCACATTTCATACACCTGTTCTCTCGTTAACAATGATGACAGCAATATAATAACTGTAGTAAGAAAAATTGCAAAAGGAAGCTTGGATGCTGTTAAAATTAGGAGTTTTACATTGAGGCTATACTTGTCCACAGGCTGGATCAGGCAAAGCAGTATAACTGGGGCAGGAGAGACAAGGAGATGGAGAGACGGGTGAGAGCTGTTTGCTGTGATGCTCAGGGTGGGATTGGGGTGTCCTGCACAGGGCCAGGAGCTGGACTCGATCCTTGTGGGTCCCTTCCAAGCCTGCACATWCTCTGGTTCTGAGAAATTCTCTGGGAATGCTCTCAAAATAGTCTTCCAAAAATAGTTTTAAAGCACATATTTAAATCCTGCTTTTTTGGACATTACTAGGAGTTTAGGTGAGATTTGGGAGAACTCCAACTTGGATGTAATACCCGTGTAATATCCCCATTACAGTAATGCAAAGATTGCTTCAACAAGGCAGGAAGTCGGGACTCAAGATGCCAAAATACTCAACTGGTTGAAAACTGGCAGAGCTCCACTGACTGCAGTGGATTACACTAATTTACATTTGCTAAGACTCATGCCTAACARCACTTGATTTACAAGTCAAGCAGGTAAACATTATTTTGAAAAAAAATCAAAGAGATTTTTGCACAAAAAGGAGARGTTGTGTTTTAACCTAATTGCTGCTGTATTTGTGCAGCTGAAAAAGGTACTGTTTAGTCCTTTCTAAGGTTTTTTTTTCCCCTAGAAGAGCAAAGGGAATGTTTGTGAGGAGATGTTGTATGTGCAACTTGAGATGTGAAAGCAGGAATACAGAATATACAGGAAGATCTTGTCCAGTGTGCTTCTTTGACTGTCTCTCATCAAAGCAAACTTAGTATATTGTTTTTACTGTTATATGTATTATGTGAAAAAAAAACAAAAAACAACAAACCAAAACAAGTCAGCAAAAGCAACAACAACGAATAGTCATGTAATTGACATTTCAGCCTAAGAAGGTTCATGTGACTTTGTSTCACCTGTGAACTCTCTGTGCAGTCAAGCATTGTGGAACTGCTCTGGTGTGAATGATATGTGGTTTCTACAGAGCAAACAGAAAAAAAAAAAAAATAGAAACAATAGGCAGGAGTTTAATGGAGTTTTAAAATCCATGTGGCAAAACAAATATTGAGGCCTATTTCACTAGCTGAATTTCTCAGTCTTCTTTTTGTCTTTGAAAAGASAAAAATATGTACAAAGTCACATTCGGGTCTAAAAGCAGATACCTCATCATAAAAGAAGAAAAAGAGGTGGAGGGTCTTCTGAACTATAGAATTAAGTAAAAATATAGTTCTATTATGATGTAAGTATGCACAACCTCCATTTTTACATAGACTGTTCACAGCAAAGGCTCATGACTAAGCTAATTGACAGCTAGTTTAATCTAATAAACTACAACAAGTATGCTTCTGGATTCCAGCTCCTAAAATACCTTCAGGGACAGGAGAGAGAAAGGAGGAGAACCCTGCAGTACTCAGACAGGAAGACCTTGGAGTAGAGAATATGCCTTATAGCAATGCACGAGCTTGTCTGTTCCAAACTGATTGAAGAGAWTCCTCTTTTACAGCAACACTGCGTTAAATAAATGTGGGTCTGCGTAAAGAGCTTTGATGTGACAAACACACTGGAGCTTCACTATGGCTGTTAGAGCAAAAAAAATGCCATCTTGTGTAGTGTAACCTTTTCAGGCAACAGCATAATTGAACGAGGAAGCAGATAGAGAGGCAGTTCCAAGGAGCTCTGCTCTTTGAATCTGTTTCCTTTCTGATACATCACTGCAAAAACAATCCATGCATGATGTTCATAAGGCATGCTGTTATTATAGTTTSAGGAGCTGTAGAGTGAACCCATATAGGCTGACTTGGCCTTTAAATGATATTCCTACTGAGCTAAAAATACTGTTTCTTCCTACAAAATGGAAAGAGAGCCAGCTAGGTATGGGTATATGATACATAGTGATGAATTCCATTCACAAAAATGAGTCCACCTGCAATTGTTAGAAGATTTTTATTTATTTTGTCTTTTGAATGCTGTTTTATAATAATTAGCTCTTCTTTACTGAGCAGCCCAGCCGAGGTTCTGCAGGAGCACATTTCATCCCTTGCTCAGTGTGAGCTCTGTRTGCCCAATGCACAGATGGTGCCAGTCTGCTCAAGCACTCACATTGGCAGCAGCTTCCAAGGCCACGCTTGTGGCTTTCCAGGTCTTGGATCAGTCTCTGGAGTTTAACTGAGATGAGTGACTTGTAAGAGAGACTGCTCTCTGATCTGAACTGCCCTGGAGCAGGGATGCTCAGGAAAGCTTCCTTGTGCCAGAAGGAATTACAACCCGGAGTAACTTTCTGTTGGATTATTCTACAGATTTCAGCTAAGTTAGTCTTAGCAGCTCTGTTCTAGAAGCTCTACAAAGACACACCACTGACTTAACCTATAGAGGCTGTCATAGAGGGCTTGCCTTGTTCTCTTCATGATCTCTGTAAAGGTCTGTGCAAGGGGAAGCTTTAACAGCTTTCTTAAAATTCATGTAAGGCTTGTATTTGGATAATCACCCCAATTGTCACAAGAGTCTGCAATTCCTCCTTAAAAAGGTGATATGGCAGGCAACTTAGCAGTAAAAATTTTCATTCTTACTATTTTTCTCAATGATTGGCGTTATATTTATGTGGTTCTTTCTTTACAGTCATAAAGTAAATAGAATGAATTAGTGAAGGTTTTATAGAAATTCGAAAATAATTTTTGCATACATTAAATGGATACATGGAAGTGAAATGTCTGTTTATTTTTACCAGCTTCATTATTTATTTTTAAATACTGTATGTAGCAAGTTGGATTTGGTTTGTATATGCTTTAGCCAAAGGCCAAGAATTTTGTACCTCATGCTATTTTCTGACGAACTAGCAGATGGACTGAGAGGATATATGGACACATTCCAAAATTTGCTACATTCACCCTTGTTAAGGTTGAATTATTGGAAAGTTTTATGATTAAGAAAAGTGTAAGGAAGATATGCAAGATTCTTTTTTTTTTAAAGATGATTTTAAGAATAACAACTCAAATGACTACATTTGGTTGACATTTCTCTGGAGGTCCTGTCTGTGGACTTTGTAAGTCTGGATTTCATTTGAATGTTCTGATTGCCATAGGTTCTGAGTTTGTCACTATTTTGACCCTGGATTTTAGGACTCTTCTGACATATATAAAATAATGATATATTAGTGTGCAGTCTCCATCCTTCTGTACCTCTGAAAATGGAAAATGTGACTAATACCACAACACCTCTAGACACAACTGGTGTAACGATGAAGCTCTTTCCTGTATGTCGTGGCAATGCTCTCCAGTGCTGTAGGAAAGGAGGGCAAGTGTTTAAATGAGTTAAATTTGGGAAATAAGGAAAATTTTCTGTTAATTTAAACTGTGCCATAGGTTCACTATGACTGATCTCAAAAATTAGGAATGTATTCCTTCTCTCCGTTTGTCTCTTTTTGTTGTCCTTATAATGAAACAAAATACTAAGCAACTTTTTTTTAAAAACATAAAATAAGGAAGACTTTTTAGCTATATGAAACAAATAATTTTTTGTTAGAATTTTTATAAAATCTTGAAATGATAATTTGGACAAGTAAGTTGTTGAAGCACTTTTATTCTCATTGGATCACCAGTTTTGTATTTGCTGAATCTTATCTTGAGTTCAGGCCATATTTATGAGTGGTTCTGGTATCTACAATTTCAGTTGTCCACATTTTCAAAAATGCAGTTTTGTTAGGTTGTTTTCAAAGGAAAAGAAGGAGAAAAAATTGAGAAGAAGGGAGCAACTCAATTTTATTTTTTTAAATTACCTCAGTAATATGTAATAAAATACATATCAGAAAGTTTGACTGAGTGGGAGTACATGAGGCCAGCTTCTGAATTTTTCTCTGAGCATAAATAGGCTGTTGCATACCATTCACACTTGTCTTTCTCCTCATTCCTAAGGCGAGGACAGCAGTCTGCTGTCTCTGAGTGGGGTGGGGTGATAGGAAGGGAGCTTAGGATTACTTTTAGAATGGAATTATGATGGGCATGGTACAATGAAACATGGTCATTTCAGGTATTTGTTGAGGAGTAGGAGTCCATTTACCAGAACTAGAATAATGTGTGGGATGGGTTAGTCTGGTTAGAGATTCCCAAAGTCATTAACAGTTTTTATTTTAAATTCAGTATTTGTAAAGTTATATCCCTTTTGGGGTATACCACTGCCACTGCTGWGTTCTGTRTGCAGCCAAATACCAAAGCTGCAGRCATTAAAATTAGAATTCTCCAGACYAAATTCTCTTGAGTTTACACATTGCTGACCAATGTTGAGTTGTCAGGAAAATGAAATCACTTTTAAAAATGCWTGCTGGGAAATTTGAATACATATCTGCAAGTTTTGTTTGTAATCCAAATGGAAAATAAGAGGTTGTCAAAACACAGGGAGCTTCATTTACTATTTGCAGATGCCACTCTCTCTCTGCTCCCTTAGCAATAAACTGGCATTTTGAAGTGTTCCTTCTTCCAGCAAACAAAACCAGCTGTAAATCACTAARAATAGGCATTAACAAAGCTTGCTCAAGCTCAGGGGAAGAGATGGCCTAATATTGCCATAGCTTTAATTACTGTTTGATGATCTGGATAATCTTTGATCAAAGCACTGTTCTTGATTCATTTATAATGTTGTATTGGCTTTAACAATAATAAATTCTGTTCTATTGGTACTTATATTCTGATGGTTTTTTAGAAGCCAAAAAAAAAAATTTCCTTAAAAAAAATGTACGCACTAAACCTAACAAAATCCCAAACATTACAGCTAATCAGTTTCCAAGTCCCATGTTTAGTAAAATGCTAAAAAAACCTGTTTGAGGTCCCTGAGATTTAAAATTACTTTTGGGAGAGTCTTAATTGCATTAAGAGCAGCTAAGGCGGGCCAAAATTTCCCAAGAATAAATGAGTTTGAGAAATTACGTAAGTGTCCACCTCCAAATATACCTGAAATACTGAAGAAATGTGAAACACTTTCTTCCTATTGTTCTTCTCTTACAAGAAACATCCACTTGTACTCACAAATTGGGATTTTTGTGTTCTTAATCAGTCTCAGCTAAAAGCCTGAGTTAAAACTGCGGTGAAACCAATAAATTATGTAATCTTGTTATTTAATATCATGTTTATATCGCTGGGAAGCAAAATTGAATACCTTAAAATACACTTTTCTTACCAAAGGGGGATTTAAAAATCTGCTTTTCATGTTTGTACAGCAGCAGAAGTACAAAGCTGAGCTGCTGGCTTATCAAGGTTTAAATACAAAGTGGCAATTACAAAAATTACTTTTTAATTTGAAAGTCCTCTGGACTACTCTTCTAATTATCAACAGCCAGAAGGGGCTGATGATTCCTACCAAGTGTGCCTGATTATGTGCTTCCCTTTGAGTAGGCACCTTAGTGAGCCCATTGACTCTGGCACTGCTTACCCTGTCTCTGATGTGAGCTGAGCCATTAAGTGTTCCCWGCATCCTGCAGAATTCAGTCTGAGTGTTTTACTTAAGAATGAAATAGCTCTGATAAGATTTTTTTTTCCCTAACGTGCACGTCACTACTATGATATGTCACAGTTTTCAGCGCATCAGCTGCCCTGTCACTTGTCATCCCAGACCTTTAGAGCATTCAGCGATCCGGCAAGTGACTCTGAAAAGCAGCAGCTACAGTAAACTATTGGGGTGGTTTCTTCCTTTGTGCTGCTGCCATGAATTTCAAGAATGAAGGCATCTGTGAGTTGCTAGGGAGCAGCTGTAATCTTATTTATACATTATATGGAGCAAGGAGTAAGACATATAAAATACTCAGACTGATTTCTTTGAGCATACTGAATGCTTCTCAGAAAGGAGTGTTGTTCAATGTGTTTCACAGTGAATTGCTTCTGATTCAGAGAAGAAGTGTCTTCTGAGAAAGAAAAATTATCTGGCATGTATTAGAAAGTATTAGTATAACTTTGAAAATAGGATGCACTAGTAAAAAGATAGCATTTTCTTAGTCTGGGCAAATTATATTGTTGTTTGTGTCTACTAAAAAATTCAGTTAAAGGAGAATATATACAGTAATAAAAGGTGGGATATAATATAATTAATATAAGAAATATAATACAATAAATATAAAGTTAGCAAGTGGGTTTTTTTTTTTTTTTGTTTTCTGACTTTTCCTGCTCCCAAGATCTCATCATATGTTTGGACGTCTGTCAAATGACCTCTCCTATATTTTTTTTTTTAAAAAAAAACAAAAAAATTTGGAAATTAATGAAAACAAAAAAACAAAAAAAAAACCCCTAAAATTAGTAAATATATGTGTGTTATTAGTTGATACTTTGTTAGCTAAACAAAGTTATTAAAAAAGAAACTGTGCTGTTTTAAAAAATAGAGTATTATTAGTAAAACTATAATTTCATTGTGTCTTTTCTGGSTTTTGGGGGTTTTTTGGGGGTTTTATTTTTCATTTTAAATTTTAAGATTACTCAAAATTTCAGTAAGTAATGAACTTTTTTTTATCTGAGGACTGGGCTGAAAGGGAGCTGAAGGCCCAGGGTACAGGCAGAGGTTCCTGGTGAGGCAGGTCTTGGTTGCTGAGGCCTGTTAATATAAAAAGTGATAAAAAGCAAGAAATTGGGTGAACTGGGGGGAATTGGCCTTGGGAGGCCCTTTTCAAAAGTGGGGAGAGGATAGAAAAAGAACACTTTAGTAAACCTTTACTTAAGTTTTCTCTGTTCAGAAAGATTTTTTAAAATTTATTAAATAAGTTAATKACTTTAGTACACAAGCTTGTAAAACCTAGGTCAAGATTTCACAAGTACTCTTAGTAGTTTGATGTGGTTGCGTTCAGAAAGGATGGAGGAAAACACACTACAAGGTTTTGGTTGATTTTTTCACAAGTTCAGCAGTATTTTTTGCCATCATGGTAGTCTCCAGGTGGTCTAGACTGATGATGAGCCATTTGGTGATAAAGCATTCACTGTTGACAGAGATATCTCATCAGCCTAGCTGAGCTAAGTGGTCTTGAAAGGAGTATTGAAATAATAAAAACATTCACAGATTTACCTTGTACAGGTGAGTATTACTGGAAYTGTTGAGTTATTTTATTTCTCTTTTCCTACACAGGAAAAATAACAGTGGTTTTGTTAACTTTTGAAATTCTGGATTTGAACTTCTGAAGATACTGGCTCATATGATTTCTATATCCATGGAAGTTTTTGGTGAGGGAGATGAGGTTGGCATGTTCATGTCCTATGTTTGGGCCATCAGCCAAGTTACCACTGCCTGAGGGAAAGGCTGTGTTGTTTTTAAACTGGGAGAGTGACACATTCAAAGCAAACAAACAAACAGGCAAAGGAGTTCTACTGCAGTTGAGAATAATTCTTTTTCTGAGTGTGGTACAGGATGAGGGCCATTTAAATAAATTTTCAATGCTAGGGCCAGCCCAATGACTGCCACAATATAGCAAGAGCCATGTAATAGCATTTCATTCTCTCTCAATTTGTGCAGAAGTGTTTGACTTGCCCTTGCCAGCTTTACAGGAAACAAAGAGAAYGTGTCTTTGTGAGAGATTTATAAACATGTCCTTGAAGAGTGAACGGAGAGGGGCTCATTCTGCTGGGGAGCTGGCAGYTTTCTAATCTTTGTCACATTGAACCATTGTTGTGTTGTTTCACCTTAATGTGACTCTCTCCATCATGTTCTCTCCCTAAAACCTTGCAGTTCATTATGTGCATTTTAATACAGTCTTTCCTGAATAAAGAAGTGCATGGCTATTGGCTTCAGAAAAGAATTAAAGTATTTTTGTGCTATGACCTTACAGGTTTTGCTTAGTCATTCAGTGAGGCTTTGTTCTRTGAGAAGTGACGGCTTTACTAACAATTTGGAGAGCTTTTAGCAAAATGTTAGTGATTAAAGTACTAAAAAAGATTTTAGACATAAAGCCAATATAAACTTGTATTCATTTAGTTAAACCAATTTAATAAATTGTATTCAAATTAGCTCTTCTTGACAAGCCCCGGAGCCTGACAGATTGTATTTTGTAAGACAAATGAGCACACCTTTGCCAATACAACCCTTTATGACTATTTGAGATGAGCATGTGCTAATTGTGTTAGACTGCTAGATGGGAGGCTTGGAGAAGGAAAAGTTTGTCCCAGGGTGCCAAATCCTGAAGTATCATTTTAGCATGTAGAGTTGAGCTGAACTGCTGCAGCGCTACGGTGAATTAAAGAAAAGGGTAGTAGGCAACAAATAAATTATGTACACACCTCCTAAATAATTAATGAATATTAGACTGTTCCTTGGTAGCTGAGACAGGTCTCACACTCCAGGAAAATAAAGAAGTGTGTGTAGTTGCAAGTAATTTCCGATGCTGTTTGTTTAGGAGCTTGTGAGATAAATCTTCCACTCACAGTAGGAGCAGGGGAGATCGGTGATCCAAGCCCTGCCATGGGTCAAACAAAGAAGGGAAGAAGGAAAGTCACTGACCCAGATCTATCTGAGATATTGTGCAAATCTCCAGGTTTGGTTTTTTGTTTTTTGTTTTTTTTTTGGGGGGGGGGTGGTAGTTGTTCTGAATTTTATTTTGTTGAAATAGCTGACAAATAGAACTTGTGAAGCCAGCCTCAGAGTCAGGCTTTCTTGGTGGTAGGACCCACAATGCCTGTTGTAAAGGTTTTAGTAGTGCTCCTGTCTCTTGTGGTGATTATCTCCTTGTTATGTGATTCAGGCCTTTGAACTTSTCTGATAGCTGGTGCTGGAGAAGTGAAATGAAAATGTTTATTTTTTTTCCACAAATGTCCCACTGTACAACTCTTTGATAGTCTGCAGCTTTCAAGCTTGAGGATATGGGAATAAATTGCTTATAGAAATTGGGTATGTGAAAAATGTGAGTGCTTTCAAATTGGGGTTTATAGGATCATATGTTTGCTGGAAGAACATTAGATACAGGGATAAAAGTGCAATTTTTCCATCCAGCTTCTCATTCCCTTACCAGTATGACTTTCTGTAACTTTGCTCTACATTGAGTGCAGCACAAGAAGGGCATAGATCTGTTGGAGAGGGTCCAGCAGGACRCAAATACAATTAGAGAGATGGAACATCTCCCCTGTGAGGAAAGACTGAGACAGTTGAGGACTTTGGACAGATCTTATGGTGGCCTTACAGTGCCTAAAAATGGCTACAAGAGAGTTGGAGGGGGACTTTTTGCAAGGGCATGTAGTGACAGGACAAGGGGGAATAGCTTTAAACTGGAAATCAGTAGGTTTAGACTGGGTGTTAAGAAAAAATGTTTTACTGTGAGGGTGATGAGGCTCTTGCAAAGGATGCTCAGAGAAACTGTGGCTGCTTCATTCCTTCAGTATTCAAGAARAGCTTGGGTGGGGCTCTGAGAAAGCTGGTCTAGTGAAAGGTGTCCCTGCCCGTGGCTGTGAGGTTGGTACTTGATGATGGAAAAAAAAAAAAATTAAAATTTTCTGCCTAAGTGAAACTCCAAGTGAAAGGTGTCCCTGCCCGTGGCTGTGAGGTTGGTACTTAATGATGAAAAAAAAAAAAAATTGAAATTTTCTGCCTAAGTGAAACTCCAAGTGAAAAGGGTTTGTAGTAATTTTTTTCTTATTTCTTTCATCGTTGACTAGCAAGTGAAAAACAATTGTGTGAAAAAATCTGGGAAAAAAAAAAGAGACCAGAAATAATTGAACAAAGCAAACAAAACATTGAAATATTTTCACAAGCAAAATATATGAGTGCTTTAAAATTATTTTTAAGACTATTATTTTAAAACTTYTGTGAAAGTTATTTTACATTTTTAGCCTATTTGTAAAACCTTGTCTCCATTCTTCTATAAATTTAGTAACTTTTGATAYAGGTGTACTTCATGCAGTCACAAATGAAGTTTAAAGAATTTGCCATTACATTTCTCCTCAAAAACCAAGATATCAACACCAGTGTCTGTTCTTTATGTGACCAGGGTGAATATTTGCTGATGATGTGAAAACAGCAATTTGCCAATATTTGATGGTCATTCCAATATAGATGTTCCTCTGAAAATTCCAATATAGATTTCCTGATCTATAAAACTCATTTCTACTCTTGCCTAGTCTGTAGGACTGGTCACTGCAGTAAATTTAACTCCAAGTGCCACTGCTGACTGCAAATTTAATGTTTCAGAGAAAAATGAAAGAAATTCTGTAGTGATCAGTTTTAGAATAAAATGCCTTTATTTCCAAATTTATAATTGGCTTATAAGACAGTTCTACTGTTAAGATATGTCCTAAAAAATCCCCCTACYGAAATTCTCCCTCCCAAAACTAAAAACCCCCAAAAAATCACAAACCCCTCAAAAAGGTTTTTTTTGGTTTTACCCAGAGAAAAACTTTTTGTGTGGTTTTTTTTTGAAAATCAGGCTCCTCAAAAGTATCCAAAGTATAAGCTGAGTTGATTGGAAACTGTCATCCTTTGTAGTTCTCTGCTCCTGGTGCACTGATTTTTTAAAATAATCATTACTCTGTGAGGAATAAAGCTTATTCCAATTGCTCAGTTACTGGAGGAAAGGGAAGATTGTACTTCTGAAGGAAAATAAACAACAAACCAAGACCCAATACAGGTTTTGTAAAATTCATAACTGATGRAAAGCTATGGCAGCTTACGTGACATGCCTGATAAAAATTTGCAGCTGTAACTGTGGTTGTCAGGGAAGTTTTTGTGGTATTTCTCAGGCTGCAAGCACYAGAGATGTGTTGGGTGAGTTTCTTTAGGGTCTCAGTGGTTTAACCCGAGGAGCTGGCGGGGTTGGGGCTCAGTGCTCGGGGGTTTCTCAGCTCTGGTTCTGGATGGCAGCCAATGAATCAGTGCTGGACCTGTTCCTGCCTGTGCCTGGAATGACTGTAGGGAGACAGCACAGCCCCACCAGGCACTGCTACACAGGCAAAGTGTTTGAGTAAACTCAGGCCATCTGTTGGCTGAATAAATTAGTTTTCCCTATTTGCCTATTTAGCCATAAGGTATCCACCCTTTTTTTTCTTTTTTTCTCCTTTTTTCCCCCTCCAAATAATGTATTTTTTCTTTATCCAGTTCTGCTAGGACAGAGATGGGCAAATGCGTTTTTTTTTTTTTGCATCTTTTTTCTTCCTTCTTGTAGTTACATGTATTTCATGGAAGTGTCTGATTTACAAATAAAATTCTCTCCTTCGTATACATGTWCTGCTCTGGAAACAGGTAATGGCTCCTCAGCGACAACCTTTGCTCATGATAGAAGAGAAACACATTTGTATTTCCCCTCTTCCCCCTCATTCTTTTCCCCTTATTGTTTTTTCCTCATTTCCCCTTTTTGTATTTTTAACTTTTCCCTTTTTCCCTCTTATTTGTTCTTCCTTCTCTTTCTTTGTGAATGCTAATTCTATCATATGAATAAATAGATAAGGGACTAAACAGATTAAATTAGCATAACTTMAATGAATTAATTCAATTGGTATGTTTGTATTTCAGCTTTCAAGGAAGAATTAAATACACCAATTACTATTTTATTTGAAATTCAGTAATTTTAAAGGATCTCCATTTTRTGCTTTCTTAGCACTCTGTGGGAATCAGATTCCTTGAGCATTTTGCAGTTGGTTAGTTTATCACTAAAACCAGCTAATTTTGAAGATTTATTAAATGATTTTTAGTGTCAGTTTCTACATCTCAGACAAAAAAGTGAAATACTTCTTTCACAGGGCCCATTTGGATTTTCCTAGCAGTAGTKTTTCTGAAGCTCAGAAGGACWTCCMGATGCCTCTTCTGTCAARTTATTTGGCTTATTTTGAATGTCTWCTGTCATTTTGACTTATTTTCATCTTTTTCTTTTGCAGATTTACACAAAAAACACAGACTTGTACACTGTAGCAGCAAACAACCCTCGTCAGCTAGTGGAAATTGCAGCCAGAGACATCGAAAAGCTTCTAAGTAACAGGTCTAAAGCMTTGGTGGTGAGTACTAATGGGTTAAGGTTTCTATTTACTATAAAAAAATAAATCTTTATTTACTACTGAAACATGCTTTCATTGTTATTTTTACTGCCTGTACACTCAGAGGCAGTGTCAGTGTGATGTGTATAAGACATGACATGTAGAAAGATGGCTCCTGACTTCATGGTAAAAATGAACTCGTTTGTTGGCATAGGGCAGATGTTTATAATATTGACCGACAGATAGGAGCCATGGCCAAGTAAGAAACTGAGTTATAAATAGATTGGAAAATATTCCTCTAGGTGACGCACATGAATGTGACTTCAGGATCACTGTGCTCTGTAGTCAGTAATGAGCTTGGGGAGACAAGAAGCAGGGCTTTTTCTCTGATTTGCTAATTTAACCTGTGTTWCAATCATATTCTGTGTGAAGGCCATGCTTTACTGTGACCTCACGATCCTTTATGCTTTAAATCAGAATCATCTGCTTCTTTAAAGTGCTTTTTCCAGCAGTCCYCTTCTCCTCTGTCCTGTAAGAGGCCTGAGTAATTGCTTTGTGTGGTTCCTGCTCGCAACACTCTCACTAGTCTAAGAGTTTAAAGTGCTTTTCAGAAGATACTGACCAAACATGCATGAGGGGATCTGGATGAATTAACAAACATACTTGRTTCAGAGTAGAACTATTAGAAACAGCTTTAAAGGATGGAAAAGCAGACTGGATTTCCTTGAACAATTMCATATCCACATGGGCTTGCAGATGAGTTTGGATATATCGTTTAAAGTGAAAGAAAGAGGGATTAATTCATCTGACTGTAGACATCTACTCAGCTGGTTTCTCCAARCTCCTTTTTTGTTCAGTGGAATAAAATGGGCTCTTCTCAGTCAGGACTGACCTGACATTTTCTGAGTAAGACTTTAAAATGGGATGAACTATAGCCAAGGAGAACTTACTTTCTCAGTTGGAGAAGCCTCAATTATAAATGTCTATATTTTAAGTGTAAGGGGGAGATGAGTCCCACCCAGACAGTCCTTTTATCAGTACAGTTTCTTGCAGCTGAAGAATCAATGTGAGACTGAAACTGCTGCTGCTGTCCTGAGGAGTTACCTTCTTGTAGGCARTGAAGTTTTGCACAATCCATTGTCTGTGTTCAGGTACCACAAGAGTACCCTTAGTCCTGCCTTTGGTTCTTAGCAGGACTTCATTCTTCCAGTTCCGCTGTTTACCTAATATGCAATGGACATCAGTGTTATCTGGGCCAAAACTTCTCTAATTCATTCAAATGAGTGGGAAAAAGATTCAATTTTTTTGCTGGTTTCCCTGTTTTACCTCAGTGGGCATGTGTTTATGTGGCATTCTGTGGACTTTGTATTACTGTTGCAAAATAGTATAAGTAATTTGCAGACCTTTGTGAATAAATGAGTTTTCCCACAATTTTCCCTTCAACCCACATAATTTGATGTTTTTAAGTTACTACACCCAAGTCTCGTATTTTCTCAAGACTCAAGATTAATGTAAGGGTTATATATGTGTCTGTGGTAGTTTGATGTTAAAATTTTAAGAATATTGAATAAGTATCTCATGCYTGCTTTAAATAATATTCCAGAACAGTTTTCCTGTGAATGTGGAAGAAGGGTGCTACCCCATTTTAGGCAAGCACATGGTCACATTTTGAAAAGGGCAGTATGATTTAGTTTCTAGAGGTAAAAGATGACTAAAAGAGGAGAAAGATGGTCCTTTGATCCAGCGGCTCCTAACAGCTCAGATATTTATACTGACTTTCTATTTGCAGTTATCCCGGATGTATATCAGAACTTTCAATGACTTCTGATTTTAAACCTTCTGTACATTTTTTATAAACAGGAGACGCTCTTTATCTCCTGCACCTGATCTATTGATTTSTGCTAAGAGGATTTCTTCACCTTCCATATATATTTCTCTTTCTCATATTTTCAAGGACTACCTTTATGTGTCAATTTGTAAACTTTATGTAATGAAGCTGAATTATTTATCTGAAATTTCAGTCWTYTTAAGTCTGAWGGGTTACAATTTCTCTGAAATCGGSAGTGGASTTGAGCAGAACTGTWACTAATGACTGCACAGAGGGTTTTACCATTGGGGCTAATATGACTCCAAGTGTTAATTAAGACCTGAATCCTGAAAAGAGCATGATGCAAGAGCATCAGAYGTCCTCCAGTGATGCCATGAGGAAGGTGCCAGTGAATTACATCAACAGTGTCATTGTTCAGTGACTGCCATACCYCAGGGATGCCATGGTTTGCTCTAGGCAYRAGGCACAAACSKTCTTYGGGCAAGGTTATAATTAACAAATAYTMGTGATGACTATTCTAATAATAAGTTGCCTTCYCTTGAGCCATAAGAGCACCTTTAAATGAGAAATATCTCTTGCATTCCAAATTATTTGTGTTTTCCTGTAACTTTGTGCTAGAAAACTCTCTAGCTGTGCGAGTAAAATTACCAGGCAAAAGTCTGTGAGTTTCTGTTTGACAGAAGCTTAAAGCTGATGGTTGAATTCGGTGCCTAGCTGAGGAAGGAGAAAGGGGAAAGCCATGACCTGAACYCACAGGGCTTTCCTGAATTACTATTACTAGGAAATGCTATCCTAGTAAAAAAAAGTAAGCAGTAAGAATGAAAAGGAAATGGAAAATTTTCTAGCCGAGTGGAGGAAGAGAGTAGTATGAGTAGTGAGGAGGGAGACAGACAACAGCCTTCTAGTAAGGATGTCAAACCCTGTCTTGCAGTACAGCCTGTTGTTCAAATAGCAAGCATTTCTTTTGGGTGAACAAACTTTTGGTTCCTTTTGTGTGTTTGCCTGGCCTAAGCCTACTGAACAGCCCTAATTTCACAATAATGGAATTCCCATACGCATATGGTCCTGCAAGGAGAGGGAATTTAAACTCAATGATCCCTATGGGTCCCTTCAAACTCAAGGTATTCTATAACTCTACAATTTCATAAWAATAGGGAAAAAWTAACATTTTGTCTCTGTGTATCTTGCTAAAAGGTAGACAAGCACAGAGGAGCTGTGCTGCCCTTGCAACCTGCATTCCCAGGTGTCTGTTGGCAGATGGGTGGAGGTTTCATTGAAAATGGATCCTGAAATAACTACTTGCAAAACTCACAAAGCTTTTCCAAGGATGCCAACAACACTATGCCTACCCATTGGGTTGTCTGGCACCCAAATTGGTCGTTTTTGCTCGACTTAACCTCTGTTTTAGCATTCCTACCCCATTTCTATGTGCAAAAGATTTCATGTAGATCATGCTAATAGATCATAATCTTTCCATTCAAATGGAAAGTCTGGAAGATACTAATACTTGATGAGCATCATTAGAAATACTAAATAGAGTACCTGRCATTGTACAGTGTTTATAAAATACAATTTGAGGAGTTACAAATATTTTCTCATTGACTATATAAAATTAAGCTCGTTTAATGAGATGAACTAATAATACACTTTTTTGATTGCTCATGTACAATACTGTAGAAATCTTAAGATTTGCAAAGATCCCTTTTTTATTTTTTTTGGTCATGCTTTAAAATYAGAGAGGTATGTTTTAAAAGCTTTGGCAAAGCACTGTTCTGGGGTTTTGTTTTCTTTCTATGCATTGTGTCATGAGGGGAATGAAGTATAATTTTGTTTATATAACATATTCAACATATAAAAAGTAACATTTGGTCCAGTGCTGCACACCAAATGTAAATACCAACTTCACTCCTGTGCAGTGTGGAGTGAGTGGCTGTGCAGCCCTTGGCCTTCTCTCTGCCGTGCTCAGTAGATGTCAGGAATCACCCTGAATCCTCTACAGCAGGCAAATTTGCAGTGTTGCCACTTCTCCTTTTTGCTCCTTTTGAATGGAATATATGAAACAATTTGTATCTCTTAGGTAGAAGAAGATTAAAGAAATAAAATTAAGAATGAAGGACACCTATTAACAGTCTTTTCAAGCCCAGACTGCAGAAGCTTTTTGGAAAAGGATCAAAACATCCTATTTCTTTTTTAGCTAAGATCCATTTCTGCATTCCAAAATAATGTTTGGCTGTTTRTGTAATAGTTTGAGATTAATCCCAMTAATCCTCCTATCCAAAATTAAAATATATTTGTATTCCCCTGCAAGTTATTTCCACAATAAAATACCTCTTTCTGGAAATCGTCTGTGTCAGGATCTTGTTGTCAACACTATATTTACACTCACAGTGCCTTTATTAATACATTTTCCTTCCATTACTGCCCACAGTGTAAGGCAACAGCACAACCATTTGTGTAAAACAAACACTCACGCTCCACTGAAGTACATTTCACTGGAGAATGAGAGACAGTCATATTTTCACTGCCAAGATCCTGCCTGTGATTTATTTGTTTTGCTTTGGGGTCATTTGTGKCTGCTTTTAGCTAACTCATGTTAAGGTTGCTCAAGGGAAGAGTCTGGTCTGTACCCTTGGCTTCTTGAGCTGTGTGTAGATAAAGATGAATTACATGCACATTTGCACYTCATTGTCTAGATTTCTTCAGACATCTCAACCAGAGGCATAATATCTTCATTCTATCCTCCYTGCCTTGATTTCTGAAGAAAACTAAGGAAACTGAGTTTCCATGGAAACTGAGGCACAGATTGTGTGCTAGGAGACAGGTTCCCTCTACGTGCTGTTGGGAAATGTCCAAGGTGCACAACTGTGTCTCTGATGAGGAGCTCAGAATGTTTATCTGCTGATTTAGATGCAGTTTCAACACAGCTGTGCAAGTGTGTCCAGATCTCTCACTATTTCCCTGCCCGCCTGAAATAAAGCTTCAGTGTCTCACAATAAAACCAGGAAGCTTAAACAAACATGTGTTACAGCATATTTTGAGATTCCCAGGCWGAGATCTGTGCACTTTAAATAGGGTTGAGAATTTTTGTGCAGCCTGAAAGACCTATGAAACTGAAATAAATTTTGTAGGTGTGTTTGATACTTCTGTTTTYTGAAAGGTATCCTTGCTCTAGCTGGAGTTTTGTTTTGATATCTAAAACCAACCTAACATCCTCAARACCACTCTGGGACACCTGTCTTGTGGTCTGCTAATATTAAATTGCCTATAGTAACAAGATAAGTTTCAGTTTTTTAAAAGCGTAGGTAAATGTGAGTTGTATGCTCATTTAGCAGAACTTTGGACATCATCTCTTGCTTTTTGGTTCTGTTACAACTCAGACASGWSTCTCCTGAGCTYCTCTAGGAATTCYRAGAGGCCTAAATATTCACACCTCRTAGCTGAGTCCATCATTCGTACATRCACATTTAAAGTTGAGAGCTAATCACTCTGTGGGGCCTTGGGCCAGGTCTCTAAACTGAAAATGCCTGCGAATACATGTGGGTGCATATCTGGGTATAGACACGCTTTAAAAGGTGTGTTGAAATTGCTTTCAAACTATATTCCAGTATCCCTTCAATTCCAAATGGTAAATCCATTTATTCTTGGGCTGTGAGTATTAAAGTTCCTTGCCAGAAAATAAGATCATTCTCCGTGTAGTTTGGATTTTCTTAAGGTTGAGGGCAATCTGTGCCTCTGACTTACCTCATTACTTTGCAGATTGTGACACCATAACCACTGTGATTTTGTCATTAGGAGGCACTGATGAATTAGGTTGTGAGTTGATGGAGGAATCTGATGTTTCCTGTTAGTTATTTACCATGGGTGTGATACTCCATAGAACGCAAAGTTGAAGGGAGATTTTTACCCTTGAGTTGTGGTCCTGTCAGAGGTKAATCAAGATAAAATGTCTTGGCCTTCCTCTCTTTCCTAGATAATTTTAAGAATGTAAGCCTTGTTGAGAAGTGATTTGAAGACTGATTTCAGTATGAAAAGGAGCTTCACCTATGTCTCGGCAGATATGCTGGTGTTCTGTTTTTAATTTTCAGGTATTTCTACCCTTTTGACTCTGCCAGTTACAGGCAACCTTAGACAATTTTATTGGAAAGGGCTCAAGCTGGAGAAATTCAGAGAAGCAAAATAGTTTGACCCATGGCTAGTCTCACAGCCAACAAAATTTTCTCCCATTTTGTTAGTATTTTTTGTCAGTTTTTTGAAAAGCTGAACATCATAAGGAGGCTGACAATGGACTGTGTGTGCTGGCTTGTTTGCCAAAGTAATTTCAGGTCTAATTTCTAAGAAGAGGAAGTCTACAAAGATTGGAAAAAAAACAAATTAACTGGAGTAAATTACCAGGCAACAAATGAACAAGGTTTTGTCTCTGTATGTTTTTATGTCATGTACACAGGTTTTATTTAAATTTTCACTCTAACGTTATTTTCCCACTTGAAATTGTTGGCTGTACCTGTTTCTTCTCTTTAATATTTCAAAATATTTTATTTTATGAACTTTTAAGTTCAAGATGGAGATGACTCTTTAGCTGTAGGAAAAGATTACCCAAAGAGTGTACCAGCTTCATAAAGCAAATGGCTTTAATTGCAATGATCCTTCCAGAAAAAATGCTTACACTCTGGAAAAATACAATTAAAATACACTTTTCTCTGCATAAGGACTGTAAGATCATGCCCTGACTGTAAGATCTCCCCCATGATTTTACATGATGAAATGTCTTGGTTCTGTAAGTCTTTTCTGTTACATACTTGGTAGAATTTGACAGTGTTAGGACTCCAGGTCTATTCATGTTTACTTTTCGTATCTCCATCAATTCTCTACATACTAAGTCACTCAGTGAGGTTGAAAGTTTTATAATTTTGTTTCTGGATGATTCCTGTGAGTATTCAGAATAGACATTGTCATCYCCTTCTTGAAACATTAGATACAGGTTTCAGTCCATGGCTAGAGTTGGTCTATATACCTTTTTCAGATATGGCAGGAACTTTGCAGGTGAGTTTAATGCTTCCCTATTTTTGAAACTACCTTTACTGGAAAAGTTTTACACATGCTCTTTTAGACTGCAGTGCTGAATCTGCTAGCCTGTGTGAACATTTTTTTAAATCTCCAGATGTAAATGCAGTCTATTTTGAAAGTCAGCTGTAGTTGCTGAGGCAAATGTGTTTTGGAATGACAGCTAGTGAGACACAACACTTGTGAAGTCAAACATTTGTCAACTTGTCCACATGTCAGATGTTTGAATTTGTTTTTCCTTGTTTTGCCTAGAGTCTTATTTTATTAACCGAAATYCAGGTTGTGTGGATGCAACATTATGCCTCAGAGGATAGATTCACATATCACACATACCTTGCAAGTTATAAAAGTCTGGACAAATAAATCAGAGGGCTTGCAGTGAAGGTTATTATGAATATTTCCTGTTTCCATGCTTTTCTTTCCATGGTTGACTTGTTTTGCCTTCTGCAGATCTTGTATTCTTGTTGACAAATAAAGAGGAGGTCATACTTCCAAATCCCCATGTCCTCAGGTAGCCACAGTCATCATTTTGATTTTTGTGGTCCTAAACTGTACATAGTGCTGCAATGGCATCAAGTCTGCGAGCTTAGAGAGACACCTGCTGAATCTCCATCCTGCCAGCACAGTGCATTGCACTTGAAGCTTTWACTGGGGCTGAGACAAAGAAAACTAAAAAGAGCTTGTGGCAAATAATATTATTTG
This sequence comes from Malurus melanocephalus, assembly GCF_030028575.1. Lineage (NCBI taxonomy): Eukaryota > Metazoa > Chordata > Aves > Passeriformes > Maluridae > Malurus > Malurus melanocephalus. The sequence goes on from NW_026623526.1 coordinate 110,031, forward strand.
ATTATCACAATTTGACATTTCTTTCTCCTTACACAGAAAGTTGTCACTGTTAGCATAATTTTGTTGCATTCACATTTCATAGGGAGAAAAAGAAGGAGCACCGATAGCTGTACCTATTCTTTCCCATTTAGACCCTTTTATACATTCATTTGAGTAAATTCACTTACAAAATAAATTGCCATGGTTAATTTTTCAGAAATTTCATTCCAGGTCCTTTTTTACTCCCTGTGAGAGATTCTTCATGGGTTTGTTACAGGCAGGTTTCTTTGTCTAGGTTTATGGATGCTAAAATTTCATTTGTGAAAGATGTTCTGCAGGTGCATGGCCTCATTAATGCCAGCATCACCCTGAGCTGGGGGTTTGACTTAGCAGCTGTGAAAAGAGAAATACTGGTCAAATAAGTCTTGGTTTCTTTTGGTTTTAAAGTTACTTTTTCAGCTTTGGAAGCTAGGGATTTAAAATAAAACAATGTGACCCAAACCTCTGTTGTTGTTTTTGTTGGATTAGTTCCAGTTTTTGTCTCAAGGGCTTTGCTAGCCTTCATACCCTCAGGCAGCTTCTTCTCCTGAAGTTATTTTTGTTTTTCTTGTATGAGCTTCTGCCTGATAGCCGAAAAGAACTGTTTTCTTCCTTGTTTCTTGGTCTGATGACTTCCCTTCAGATCATGCCCAAGAGATCATGCCCAAGAAACATGTTGATGCTTTGTTTTTGTTTTTGTGTAAAACTGTTTTTCTCTGTGGCTAGTTGAAAATTTTACAAAAGAATGATTTACTATGGTAAACCACATTTTTCAAACATTAATATTTCATATTGGTAGTTTAATTTGCAATTTTTTTCCATACTCTTGTGCTGTCTTGTCAACTCTCTCAAGACTCCTTAATTTTTCTTCAGTCATTGAATTTTTCTTCAAATATTTATGTTTCCAACCACAATAAAATTAAAAATTTCCAAAATCCTCTGTGAAATGAAAATTACACATATTTGCTGAAATCTGTATTAAACATTGTGGAGAAGAATGAAGTGTAGGTGTTGTTTTCAGAGATGCAAACTTGTGCACACACATTACACATAAACTGTGGTGCAACAGTTGTGTATTATAAAACACAACCCCAAGCCTGCATTCTGTCTTTGTGAGGCTTTTTTTTTTTTTTCCCCACCAAGACTTGGCTAAATTTGGGACTTTTTATCTTCTGTTGTCTTTCAGAATCTTTTCTTTAAGATCATTGATACCTGACTATATTCTTAATTCCCATAATCGTCTCAGTGGTATTCTTTGTACCCTTTTCTTTTTTCTTTTCTTTTTTCACATTCTCTATATTAGAAGTTCAGATTAGATTGTGTTGTTACACAAATCATGTTGAATAGTTCATCCCATTCGACTTTAAATACTTTCCAGGGTACCTGTGTCTGAGGCATTGTTTTTTTTTTTTTTTTTTGTGCTATGAAATCTGTCCATTCCTGAGTTAGAGAGTTTTAATAAGTTCTCAAAACATTTAAATTGTAATTCAGTTCAATTTTCATTTCAGAGGTCAGAATTAAACCACAAATGCCTAATTAAAGCTATATTGTTTAAAATGGAGCCTTCTTAATTCTTATGTATAAAATAGTCATGGACTTCCAGGTCTCCAGGCTCACCATTTCACTGCTCTGTGCTTCTGGCAATGTTCAGTTTGATAATCAATGTGTAATGTTGGAAGTGGACAAGGAAGAGATTTTATCAGGGAACAACAGAAAAAAGTATTGGACATACCCAATGGTTTTCACATTTTCATMTTTCCTGTACTCCTTTTCTATCTTTCCATACTGGTAGGGGTGTGGCAGAAACCACAAATTTGTCAAGGCTCAGTCAAGCACTGAATGTGGTTGTCTGTTTATGACAGAATTAACAMGATTGAGACATTGTTGTTTCCTTCYAGCTGAAGCTGCAAGTTGCATTTATCACCAGTTTCAAAGGTTTTTCTTCCCCAAAAATAATTAGCGCTCATGGAGCGGCTTAGGTACAGTGCAGGAATTTCTTCTACCATGTCTTTTCTGCTTTGATCTTGCACTAAGTCCTCTTCTAGAACATGACTGGGAGGAGACGACRGGAGAGGACGTGATGTTCATCTGTCAGCATATGATTTCCCTGATTTATTTTTTGTCTTCAGACATAATTCTTTGGCAGGTCTGAGATCATGATAGAATGCTCAGATAACTGCATCTACATGTGTAGTGGCAGATTCTCAGACAAGCRTTTCCCAACAAGAAGGATCAACAGTAGATATCACTGCCAGCCAAAAAAAAAAAGCCATTTAGATGGATTAAAAAATAAATTCTAAATAAAATTTATTCAGATCCAAAATGATTTAATTATTGTTGGCATATTTTCCACTTTGGAAGATCAGTGTAGTTAAGCCTCTTTTTACCATAGTGAGGCAATACAGTACTTTGCTACAATTAAACTGTTTGTTGACTCCAGGTGTTTTTTTTCCCACTTTTTCTTGGTCACATATTCAGTCAGATTGAGCTGAGTGCAATAATTGTTACTGTGGCACCAGAGTAAGATTAAATTTAGAAATGCCAGTTTTGACTGATGAAGTATGTAAAAGCRTCAGACTTCCAACTTCAGTAGAAGTCTTGCTGCAATAAAAAACTACTGAATTACATAATGGACATCAGAATCTGTCCTTTGTACAAGCAAAAGATAAACCCCCACTTTTGGGCTGTTTGCTGGTCATATAATTTAATAAATTAGCATTCAAGAATGAGTAGGGTAACAATATGTTCAATCAAACAGTATGTTCAGTTCCTATTTTTTTTTCCCTTTCTGTAAAGGATTGTATTTTCTGAGTGTTATAGTATCAATCTCTGGCATGGCCACAATGCTTATTCTAGAGCTGCAGTATCCTTAAATGCACTGTTCGGTCTGGAGAACTGTATATGTTCAGCAGTGTAACAAATTTCCTGCAATTTTTGAGTTTTTTTCCAAGCATTTTGGTACCACACTTGGTGCCAGTATTTCAGGTGCGCTGCTAACTGGACCCCTCAGGAAAGAATGAAGGTAAATCTGGGGCTCTTCTCAGAAAGCTTTAAAGGGATCAGATGAGCTGTTTCCAATCCTTGGACACAGCTTGCTGCAGAGTTAGTTAAGAAGAAATACTGAACTCCATGGAAGTATGAAGCAGTTCCAGGGAGTGTGCTCACCTGGCATCTTTCTTTTATGTTTTTCTTCCTTATCAGTTTAAGGTGTCCACCTGCCACCTTTGTCACACCTTTAGGGCTTTGTAGTGAAATTTCCATGTTAAAACTTTCTTTAAGAGAGCTCCTGTCAGCTTTCTTTGCAACACTGACTTTTGATGTACTTGTTAGTACAAAAGGCAAAATTCCACAGGAATTCAGCAAGTTCTTTGTACCAGAAGTCTCAGTGGCAAAACTCAGAAAGCAGAATATGCTGAAGAAAAGCATAAACTGTTTTTTGCTATTTTCTCAAAGTCTTAACTTTCTGTGATCCAACTGTGAATTTGCTGATAAACAAATGTTCACCTTCAAAAAGCTCTGTTAATCAGTAGAGGCTGAGGTACTCTGCATKTGTTTTATGTTAATCCTTTTGTTGGATTAAAAGATTCCTTTTTGATGGGGAAGCTTCAAGAAACCAGGTGATGACACATTTTATGATGTGTCAATGTGATGAAGATATGGCTTCTTCAAAGTCCAAGGACTATCCAGGAATACTTTTACCCCCTCTCATGAAGCTGCTTAAGAGATAAAAATTGATGTTCTTCAGCTAGATTCCTGAAGGGATCAGATTTATTATATATTAGGATTTGATTTATGAATTCACATGGAGGTGGAAGGGGCGCTCAGTGGCCTCTCCATAAATGTGTTTAGGAACTTGTCTGTTCCTACTGCACAGTGGGACGAAGAATCTCTGCATGAGCTCCAGAGACTGAGAAGTCTCCCATGTGTGTTTGATTTTAGCACAGCTGACAGTCCTGGTGGARTCACCCAGGTCCAAATTCCTCCTCTGGCATTTGGACATATGAGGAGCACAGCTGAAGGACAGATATATATGTGCTAAGCACAAGATGTCTTACAGGGATGAAACTGAAATCCTCTGTCTGGAGCATTTCATTTCGGTCAGTGTTGCAAGATGACACTTTAATTTCTTTAGGATTAGAGACTGAAATATTTTACTTAGGATTGGTAGCTACAGAGATCATGTATGTGTTTTGTTGTGTTTTGTTTTGTTGTTGTGGCTGGAGGTTTTTTGGTAGTTTTTCTTTTTTATGTGTTTGAAAGATGATTCCATAACCATTGTTCTGGTCTTCTAATTTCTGTTTTTTTAAAAAAAAATATTATTCTTTCCCTTTATAAATTTTGTCTTTTATACCTTACACACTGTATTTACAAAATTCTTCTAATATTTTGCAAACACAAAGCTAGTCAGTTTTTTATTTGGAATTGATGGGCATGATCTTTGTCAAACAAAAACCRCCATTGGTAGAAGATGTAGAGCTCTAGTTCTCAGGGGAGGGGAATGAATCCCAAAGTATGTTTCAAAGGTTTGTGTCAGATTGTGACTGTCAAAGAAATTCACTTTTATTTAATACTARTTTTTTTTATTATTTAAAAATCGTTACTGATTTGAAAGTGGTCTCACAAACAGAAATCATTTAGAAGCCACAGCTGTTAGGTGATTATAGCATGTAACACAAAAACAAAGTGTAGTGATATGTAGTTTATGAGACAATGCACATTTTATAATTATATATATATATTTTATACATTTTTATAATGCACATTTTGTAATTTTATATAACAGTTCTTTTATGGTCTATGTCTTGTGTAAAAAAGCATTTTGAATTTCTGGTGGAGTTTTGGTTCCTCTCCCTCTCCCTCTCCCTCTCCCTCTCCTTTCTGGGTCCATTTCATTCCTTACAAGCTGTAAGAAATACATTATCTGTGGTTTTATCACCTTGTTTATGTTTAGTTAACAATGACATTATTAACCTATTTCAAACTTTTCTTTTTTCATAACAAGAGAAGTTCTGCCAATATTTAGGTTCAGTATACCCTGAGACAAATACTGCTTTTTTATAAAATTGTTTGGGGATTTAATTTATTTTCAATTCACTATTTCTTAYTAAAACTTCAATCACCCTCCACTTGATTGTAATTAAAACTGCCCYGAGGTAATAAATTTTGTTCTATGCAAATATGACAGGTATAATTATGGAAAATCTAATTGTTCATATATTGCTCCTTTTCATGTGGTGTTAAAATACATGATGAAGTAATTAGATTTTTTTCCCCTTTAAATGTTAGAACAAARAAGAACAACAGAATTTGTCCTTTTCCTTGAACCTGGATCCATAATGCATACTCCTGACACTGTGAATTCTGAAATTATCTTCAGACTAAAGAAAGGAATTTTTGATGTCTTGAATTAGTACAGGGAAGATGATTCTGTGCAGTGGTGTTTTACAAGAACAGTGTGAAGAGTGAGGGCACCTGGGTTCAGTCCTGGAGTTTGGCAGGTCCTGTGAGGATGGGACAGTGCTGTTCCCCTCTAGATCCTCCATTAATATCTTTATTACATCTGGCTCTGACATTTCAGAGGAAAAATATATCTTTCTTTGCATTTCATTAGCAAGCCTGGAATTCATCAATGGTTATGTTTGTAGGATATTTATTTATTTTTGTGGTGTAACCTGTTACAGATGTCAGCAGGTTGCACTTCATCATGAAGGGGATATTTTCCCCCACCAAGAAGCTAGCAGGGAAYACTTGCCAAAACTAAAAAGGTCATGAAGATCCTTTAGGTCTTRCCCTCTTGTACAGAAAGCCCTTACATAATCCTTCAGCTTCAGTTGCTGTTTGCACGCTGGCARTGGCCGTGCTCCCGCTCCTCTGCTCTTTATGCCGTCTCCAAGTTGGTTTGTGTTACAGCAGCAGTGACTCACTAATGCTCAGTCCAGTGGAAAGTACTAAACAGACAGGCTGTGCTGCTAAATTCAGCGGCTATTCCCCGAGTGCCTTGTCTKAGTCAGAGACCGTGGAGCGGTGATTTTGTTTTTGCTGGATGTGTTTGGGCGGATGGTGCACGAGTGGGCGGCTGCAACGCTCCCATTGCTGAGCAGGCAGTGAGCAATCCCCCTTGATGTTTGTTGTGCCACTTTTTTTTTTTTCTCCTTTTTTTTTTTTTTTTTTTTTTTTTTTTTTTTTTTTTTTTTTTTTTTTTTTTTTTTTTTTTTTTTTGCAAAGGTTTAGCTGTGTTCTAGAGTTGTCAGGGTGTATTTATGTTTAGCCAGGTCTTTAAAAAAATTAATGTGAATGAACAGAAAATGCTAGAGGAGCATGTTTACCTGTTCCCAAGGTGATAAAAGCAGATTGAGTTGAAATCCTAGGGGTGAGTATTTTCAGGTCGATTTCAAATAGAATCAGCCTTTAGCAACACAGAATATCCTGACGTGTGTAAACCATGCKGTCCCACCAGGCATTTCCTCAGCATTTCCAATCCCACTTCTCTTCCACAGCATTAATGACATGCCAGACTTCCCACGGGGTCAACAGAGCTGTCCTTCCCTTCTGGCCCCTCAGCAATCCTTCCTACCCCTGCCTTCCTCCCCAAAGCCTCCATGCATCTTAAAGATATTCCTTTCACAACCAGTGGAGGGTCATGGAAGTCAAAGGACTAGTGCATGGCATTTTGCAATTCTAGGAACAGAATTTCATCTCATGATAAATTTCATGGGCTTCATTTCCATGTAAAAAGATGGCATCATACCTAAATGCAACATAAAATCAGGTATCAATATGTGTGTGTAATGAAAGTAAAATAACTTCAAATTTAAAGTTGTAATCTGAAAAAGTTTTCGTTAAGAWTATATTGCTTTTYTTTTTTCTCCCAAAGTACAAATCCAGATRGTGTGATTTTACCCTCAGTCATTGTTTTCCATATCTTCTGTTTTTTTCTGTATATTTTTCCTGTACTCTGTATGTTACAATCTCAACTCTTCATTTTTAGTRTGTATCTTATTTTTAGGCTTTCATTTTCTAAAGCCAGTGCTTGCTACAGCCAACCTTTTCATTTACTAAGAAAACRGTAATGAGGTGACTACAGAGGACRAAAATGAGAAAAAATTAACATTACAAAGTACAAACTGTGGTGTAGCCTAACTATAACCATGTGCCTTTACAGCTGAGAGAATGGAGCATAGCTACTTCTGTAAGGTGTTTTAGCTTTTTAATTTCCTGCTCTTAACCTTTTAATGAAGCATACTCTTCTTTTAACTGTTCCCATAGTGTTCTGATATTCTGTATTTGCAATAGATTCACATAAGGTAGATATTTGCATAGGTAATTATTGCTGCATTGTAGCCAAARTTTATGRCTYCAGGCTATGTTCCTGATTTTGTTCWGAATAAAGTATGAATTTAATGTTAAGCATAGTAATAGTAATATCCTGACATTTTTTTCCTTGAATCAAAGTCTATGATGTGACTTGGAATTGAAAAAAAAGCATTTTAATAGTTAATATTATAATAAGCATAATGGGAGCGCAAAATGCAATTATGTTCCTGTGATGCAAGGAAACAGAAAAATTATGTTTTGTCGTCTGGTTTATCCTAGAGGTTCTATTAGTTTCTGACTGAAATCTTCTGTTAAATGGGCACAAGACTTCTAAATATGTATATCTGCACATGATTTGAGTATTTCTTGCTCAGGATTATTTTATGCATATTCACCTTAYTTAGCTACTGTTACAAAATTTCCTTTAAGCTTCTGCAAAATCTCTTCATGTAGGAGAYACTTTTGGTCTTAATGTTAAGAGTTTGGAATTTTTCAGCTTGGTGATCTTGAAGCCAGGWGAGGATATTTTTTATCTAAATAATGGTCCTATTGAGAATTGCCTTCCATTTTAATATAAAATTTCACTCTTGCGATAAAATTTCTCTCACGCTTATTTGTCCTTGACGCAGTCAGACTTTCTACAGTGATACCAGAGGAGTTTATATGGAATGGAGCCAGTGCTACTATAGTCTTGTCAGGTTGTCTGGATCTAAACTGAACAATTGGTTCAGAGTTTTTATATATACCATAGAATTTTTGTATATCACAGAATGATGGTATCAGCAGAGTTGGAGGGGTCCCACAAGGATCATCGAGTCCAGCCCCYRGCCCTATGCAGGACCATCCCCCAGAGTCACACCACGTGCCTTAAAGGATTCAGATGCTTCTTGAACTCTACCAGGCTTGGGGCTGTGACACACTCACATTCTTTAGAGCAGGTTTGAGCATTGGAGGCTTGAAAAATTGCTATAAAAAAGTTCATCAACTTTGTGCTTCTCTTAGCT
>NW_026623526.1:118445-149491 GCF_030028575.1 Malurus melanocephalus
ATGAACTATTAGCAAAATTCTTGGTTATTCTGTTTAATTGAAATACTTCTGTTAAAGCRTCCTCATTATGGTGTGATCTGCAAGTACATCTGAGTCAATTACTGGCCATGGATTGCAATTTCCAGGAAGGACAYAAAGGTGGCAAAGATGTGGGAACATGATGTGCTTTTGCAGAATGCCTGACTACATGCTCTGATTTATTATTTAGCTGTGAGCTGTGTACAGTTCAGCAGGGGAGCTTTTCTTCCTGCAGTTCCATTGAGATCTCTGTGTGTCAGGTTACTCTTGTGCAGTGACTTGGACATTGTTCCTACTTGCATGCTGCTGCTACTTTCAAGAGAATGCAYTTTCAGTGGCCCCAATGTCTAGAAAAGACTGTTTTACATTTGTTTCTACAGTCACTGATACCCATTACGTTCACAGAAGCATCACACTGCTAATTTTTCTTTAGAAAAATTAGCTACAGAATTCCATTCCATTTTATAGAATTAGATTAATGATTCTAAATAACTGTATAATTAGAAGGTCTTTTACCATGTCAGACTAAACTCCTGTCCTGTCAAATCGCATTTAAACTCAGGAAAGTTTTCTGGTACATTTTTGATGTAATTCAGTACTGGTGAGGCAGGTGAGTGGGGAAGGTAATAGATATTGACGGGAGCAAGTTTTCATTTGTTTCCCATAAGCAGAGTGTTTGCATGGAGAGATGATACATATCAACATATACTAGAGGGATTTCTGCATCTGTGAAAGTCTCCTATGTTATGAATTTAAAAAAAAAAAATAATAGTAATCTTGCTAATTTTGTAAGTCAGTGCAAGGGGAAATTCTAGTAAGAAGGATATACATAGTTATGCAAAGTGTAAAAAGTATTGAATTAGGTATCTGTTTGATCTGCAGTGACAACCATTACAACATCTACATAAAAGCCTGGTTCTGATATTTTCCCAAGCTATTTTTTTATCTTCAGTTGTAATGGCCGTGATAAAAAAAGGAGCACTACAGTAAAAGACATTGGAAAACTTTTGTGCTCAGCAAATGAATTCCATTGGCAAGGGCTTGACAACTGCTTAGAAACTGCCTCTAGCTGCTTTCTCAGCCCCATAAGCAGTTTTGCCTGGAAGCATTTCACAGCAGCCCATGGCATATTGAAGGCAGGGGAYGCAGGTAACCTGACAGAGAGGAAGATTACAGATACTTTCCAATTTCTCACATTTTTCAAAATGAATCCTGATATGCCACCTGTGTCAGTGCTTGTGCTCCTGCTGAGCCATTGCAGTGTTGTGGAGTCCAAGTGTGATGTGTCTGTTGCCTCTGCAATCCATTTTAGAGCAGCAAGAAAGTAAAAATCCCTGACACAGGAAATGCCAGTAACAGGTTCATTTTTACAGCACTGCCCACAAGCTGTCCTTGGAGTCACTGTATTTTTGCTATCAAATGCTAAATACAAAATGATCAGAAAGCATGTTGCATGATTTATTTTGCTTACACTAAGCTTCATAATAGAAAGTTGTGAAGTCTAAGCTAGGAGTGTAGGCTTCCTCTGTGCCTGTGGGAAAACAGGTTCTGCCATAGTGGAGTGGAGGATTCACTTCACTTYGCTCTCTTTCTGTCCCTTTGGTGCTATTTGCAGCATGATTCTTTTGTAGTATAATTCTTTTAAATTTCTTCAAAGTTTGGCTCCTTCATGCTCATCCACCTTATGACTTTTTTTTTTTAATGCCAGCTGTGACCTGCAACCCTTTTGCACCCCTTGCAAACCCTTACTCTCTTGAAAAGTGCAAGCTTGTATGTTCAAGTATAAATACAAATTCTTCCATGTATTCAACAGATTTTCCAAATTGTCAAACATTTGTAACTGAAATAGACAGAAATAGCAGGCTTCTGTCTGATCTGCAAAGTCTAGCATTTTTCATTTGCATCTTCATCTGTACTGGGCATTGTTTGCATCTGTGATCCTCCCTCTTCTCTATAGGTTTTTCCAGAATTATATTTTCCCTTATCAGTTGAGAATCAAAGCAGTAAAGTCCTGCCCATCAGAGATCAATTCTGTCACTGGCAAAACCAAAGGAAGCGTTCTCTGGTGTCCTTCCCTATTGATTAATAAAGATGGTGCCAATTATAACAGATCAGGTTTTCATTTGTCACTGGCTCAGCTTGAATATGCATATGTTTAGGTCTGCCTCAAAGCACTTTGGTGATGACTTCTTGGGAGGTTTTTCTCAGTATGTGTTTATATGAAATCAAGCATTTGAGGTGAATTCAGAAGACTGAAAAGATAGTGCAGGTATCTTCTTTCTTTGTAAGCTAACAAAATCATACAATATGTCATGGAATGGTTTGGGTTGGAAGGGACCTTAAAGATCATCTCATTCCAAACCTCCTGCCATGGGCAGGGACACAATCCACTAGATCAGGTAATACACATTTTATTTGACAACCCCCTACACATTGTTTTCAGGAGGTTTTCATGAAAAAGAGAGGAGGCTAAAAAGGACCAAAAGCCATTTACCAAGATGAAACAGTAACATATGCCAGAAGTTACAGAATAGGATTTTTAAAGCTCTGAAGACAATAAGACGCAATTGGACATTAGAATGTCCTCCTTTTTGTTTGGAGGATGGCATCCAAGCTCTTCTAACACTTCTGTATGTTTCACCAGGTGTTAATCTTCAGAATCACAAATCTTGGAAATCCCACAAAAGCTACTTCCTGGGAACAAKTAGTGGTCACAAAACAAGGAGAGCTTTTTCCCACTTCAAAAATAATAACAGTTTGCAGCAATTTGCAGTTGCATGTGAATTAAGTGCAYGGAGCCATTGGATGTACCATAATCCACTGGTACTATCTGTGGCATGTGTTACYGTTTGAGAGGCAGGGTTACCTCCTGATGAGGATTTTGGTTTTCAGTCCCTCCTGAAGCGTTCAAGCCACTGTGTGGATGGTGCAGGGAAACATCTTGAACATGTGTTTTGATCTGAAAAGGCAGCAACTGCACACGGAAGCACAAACAAGGGTCGTTCAGCAGGGATTCTGCTCTTTGAATCAGAATGGGGCAAATACAGTAACAACTGCTTCATATTAAAGGGAAAAAAAACCAAAATAAAATTTTGTCTGGATCTGCCTGCTTCATAGGAACATAGCTAATAGCAAATTGGGCTCTTTAAATATACCATGGACAATCTATCTGTGACAGGAACGCAGGAAATCAGAGAAGGCTGCAMAGCCATAGAGAAATTGATGTGCACRTCAGACCCCRGGGATTCGCTCTTGAGRCYGAGYTCTGGAAGCTGAAAGATGTATCTGTGCTTGTTGTGGGTGTCCTCGGATGAAGGTGGTCTTCTAGTGAAAAAGAAAGAAGTAGAGGGTAAAGGACAGGCTTAGTAAGTGTCAAATGAGTTGTAAATTAGTTGACATTTTGATGTTTTTGCCCTTCTCCCTGTTAGCCAGGCTGGCCCTGCTATCTCCCAGTGATCTGGACGTGCTGTGCCRTGCTGTGCCACCTCTGTGTTGGTCAGATTGCCCTAAATTAGCCTAAGGGACATCATGCCATCCTTGTTTGGAGGGAGAGGAGGTAGGATTGATCTCCCTGTTCAAAACCAGAGCTCAGCAAATATTTCTAGTCATTTTCTTCCCCCTTGTGGTTTTTCTCTCTTCTTTCTTTTTCTTCTCGGTTTTGGAGGGGGGGGTTTTGTTTTTTGTTTTATTTTTTCTCCTCTGGTGGCTCTGACAACACTCAAATGGATATTATCCACCCTGAGGACTGTATTTCTGTCCTACACCATTTGTATTTTTCATATTGCTCAAAATAACTTTACAGAGTGGATATGGGAAAAATTAGCTAATAATGTCATCTGGATGTTTCTCTTTATTTTACGGAATAGAAAGGAGAAATGGCATGTTCCCCTAAATGCACACATGGATTATTTTTTTCTTTATGTATGAGCTTATAAAATGGTTGAAGAGGAACAACAATTTTCACTCCTGTAAATGATTTCTGTGGTTTCTGAAAGCCCCTAATACCACAAGCTGCTAATTGATTTTAAAAAAAAGTGTTTTCACTGCAGCAAATCATGCTACTTTTCACAGTCTTACATAAGAGTAAAAACCTTGAATATTGCTTAATTGAAGCAAAGATCCATGTTTGGGRAAGAAAACAGACCTTTACAACAACACCAGAGACCTTCAGGTAATTTGTTTACCTTCTGTTGATGGAAATCAAGGGGCAGCATTATCATTAAAAGGATGAAGTGCATTCAGACAACTGAAACAACAGTAAGATGCTAATTAAAGAAATTACAGAAAACTATCGTGCTGTGTTCTTATGTTCTGTAGAGGAACAACTTGCAGTCTTTTTTATTAACAGTAAAAGTCACATAAGAAATTTATTTTATTAACATAGGAGTTAAGTAAATAGAGAATCCTGTGGCAGAATGGCAGAACACCTGACTCTTACACAACAGTGGTTTATGTCAACCTCAAATTAAACATAATTAAAATTTGTCTCAAGGGTCTGCAAACTACCAGAAAGGTGGAGAAAATAAGCAGAAGAGAAGCCAGATACATGGACTGAAAAACAAAGAAGAAACTACAAAAGGAGGTAGACAGCAGTGGTGGATTTGGGTAGAGACAACAGTTAATTGATGTGCAAGGAGAGCAAGATGAGACTTGAAACAGGAAAGATCAATCCAAAAAGATGAAAGAAAAAGAAGAAAACACATAGAAATTGATTATTTTGTCCGTGTTCATGGTTCTCTTGATCCTCATGTTCTGTCTTTTATAACTGATCAGTAAATGATTCTTTATTAATTTTTGATTGCAGGCTTCAAGACTTTATGATTAGCTTTGGGATCTTGAACTTAGAAAGAAAAACAGACTTGGGGCTGTGTGCATAAAACTTAGCAAGATGGGCTTGAGATGGTGAGAACAGACTGTAAAGTGATTTTTGTGCATCATGGGAGAGGGGGCTTGGTGGTGGTTTACCTGCAGGTTAGCCACCAAGGGATTTCTGAAGACTGCAGAACAGAGAATGCAGATCAGCAAATGGTTGAAAATCTGATATTGACAAACTGGCACCTGAATAAACTATGCTTTGCACACCAGAAAGTCCCATGACATGCTGGTTGACTTGACTGATGCAGTCTTCATGGAAGAAGATGGATGATGGATCAGGGAATTACACGGTTTCTGTTGGCATGGAGTAGATATTCTCTGTGTTGGTGCTTCTCTGTTAGAAATTGAGGAAGAACCACAGTTTTATACCCTGTAGATTATGGATATTTTATGTAGTTCACCATAATTTGATAAGACTGAAAACTAAATCTGAGTATATTCAAACACAGACCAAAACCTTTATCTGTCATGAAGAATAAGTGGCATGGTTGTACTTAGTTGATGGAACAGTAAATCTCATTAGCTTAAACAGTGAGTGAGCCTTTAGCACATTAATTAGTTTTTGATCCCTTTTACAACAGACATCAAACACGCAGCAAGCTCTTTCCTTCAGTAAACATATTTTGAAGAGGAAGAATATTTTGAAGAGGTAAGACTCTGGTAAGAACTGGAAGTCTTATTTGTCATCCACTAGGCAGGACTTTGATAGACTTCTCTCCTCAGCTTATAAGAAGGCTGTGGTACCAGAGACCAAAATAACACTTTAAATCCTGTCTTGGCTTATCAGGATTTTGTGATTTTCTAAAAGCTAGTAACTCATTCAAACCTGAGAAAGTCACCACTGGAAAAAGCAATAAAATATTAAACATCGTAGTTTCTTATTGATTTCTGAAGCGAGGACTGATGCTGTAAGAGTTCAGTTCCTACAGATAAATGTTACTGTGATTTGGTATTTCATAAGAGTTGGCATATTGGTCCCTCAAGGGAGATTGTATTGTAGGGAAACATAATTACTCCAGCTCATTTCTTGCATTCACTTTTTTTTGTTGTTTTGTGTCTGAATTCAGGGAAAGAAAAGGTCTTGTTTGGTTCAGAGCTGAAATTAAAAATCTGTCAGAAAGTTTAAAATATAGAAGCACAGAAATATGTTAACAGTATTATGAAGACACAAGCCATCGAAGGCTGTTAGTGGAAACTTCAGCAAGGAGTTTATATAAATACATCCTGTTTTAATATCTATTTAACACCCACATAGTGGGATTTATGCATCAGTGTTTTCCTTATGGTTAACTGAAGGACCCTCCTTGGTATGGTCCATAGAGTGCATATGCCAATGCAGAGCCTTATTTTCTAGGGAGAGAAGGACTGTTTGCTCACAATTTCTTGTGAAGAAATTCTGGTTTCTATTATATAGTTGCATACACGAACTTTGCAAGCAGTAGAGAGAGGAAGCCTTTTCTAGAGCATGATTAATTTGGTCTGGTTTAGGTATTTAAAGGTATTTAGGTATTATCTCATTGTAGATGAGAGCGAGAAAGGACTGCCTCAAGTGTAGATCCCTGGTCAGATGAATATCACCTTCCTTTTTTTGTCTCCTCCCTTTATCCATGCTCTCCTCTATTAACAGACAGATGAGCAAGTGCTCATCTTGTATCTTCTAAACCCTTTGTATTACTTTGGTCCTCATTTGCAGACTGATTAGATACCATCTGAGGAAATTCCAGCATTTTTTTAGGGCAAACGCTATTTTATCATAGAAACATAAAATCATAGAATAATTTGGGTTGGAAGTGATCTTTAAAGGTCATCCAGTCCAAGCCCTCCGCAGTGGCCAGGGACATCTTCAGCTGGATCAGGTTGCTCAGAGCCTTGTCTAATCTGACCTTGAATGTCTTAGGGTTAGGCATCCACCTGTCTGGGCAGCCTGTGCCAGTGTTTTTCTGCCATTGTTGTAAATATTTTCTGTCTTACATCTAGTCTAAATCCACCCTCTTTCAGTTTTAGACCATTACCTCTTTGTCTTATTGCAACATGCCCTGCTATAAACACTCCCTCCATCTTTAATGACTGCTTTTCCATGTTGGAGTACTGGAAGATTGCCATAGGATGTCCCCAGAGTGTCCTCTTGTCCAGGCTGAACAACCCTCTCAACCTTTACACATGGGAGAGGTGCTTCAGCCCTCTGATCATTTTTGTGACCCTCYTGTGGGCCCACTCCAGCTGGTTCACATCATTCATGTGTTGTGGACACACAGCACTCCAGGGGTCTCTCCAGATTGAAGTCGAAGGGAGGAATCACCTCCCTTGGCTGCTGGCCACCCTGCTTTTACCTTCTCTTATTCCACCCTAAATAATGCCATCATAGTGTACCATGGTATGGCTGTAGGGTTCAAAACATTTTCTGTTGCAGGAAGCAGCTCTTTTTCAGCAGTCCCTATATCATTATTTTTGTTCTCACAGTGAAAGACCTATAATCCTGATGTAATTTATTTCCCATCAAGAATTCCAAACATTTCCATAAGAGAATGTACTATTGTGTGTTCCTGGAATTTGTATTGCAATTTTCTATTAATAAGGATGATCCTGATAAATATTAATCTCCTTCTGTAGACTTCACCTTTCATCTGCTGATGGTAAGAACAGTCCAGTGGATTTGGAGCAGTAAAGGTTCCTACAGCATTATGAGAAAATAGTCAGACTTCCCTTGGGCATTTGGCTGTATATTAAAAAAGTGAGTAGGGTAGAACTGATTAAATAAGTGAAATATGTGTACAGAGCCTGAGTCGCAGAAGAGCATTAACCTTCAGTCCTGAGCAAACGTCATTAAATGCTGTGTCTTTATGTGAATCCRTGCTGATGAGATATTCCCCTTTCTGTCTGCAACTTGTCACTCTGTGCCATTGAGAGTCTTCATCCTTTCATCAGTTAAACAGTCTGAAGTGTCACTTTTGGGAGATAATTACAGGTTCTCAACAAAAATGGCAGAGTTAAACCCTGCTAGATGGTACTTGTCTCGCTGGAGAGAGCACAAAAAACACACAAAGGCCATGGTATTCTCTGCACAAGRGCCCCTTCCTGGGATAATGATGCAGCTCCGTGCAGGAGTGATGGATCTGGTTGGGAACCYGGTGTGGGATCTGCAGTTTTACCTCATGTGAGTGGCTGTGTGAGCCTTTCCAGGCAGCAGCACGATTGAAAAGGAAATGCTGAACAACAGGCAGTCTGTACCCTTGTTTTGGGGGGATCTTTGCATTCCTAATAATTCTGATGAAAAGGGATTTGTTGACTTGGAGATATTCTGGGAAGTATCCAAAAGTRTTAGATTCTCTACTACTCTTTCAGAAAGCTGCTCTGAGAGATACAAGTMTCTTGCTGGAAGTCCTTTGTAAATTCTCATGTTTAATTAATGTGGTGAGGTTTACATTGCGTCTTAATTGGTCCTGCCATTGAGAGATGTCTGCTTGGTGGATAGAGCAGTGTGTAGTGCTTGTGTCTGAATATATGACTTTTTTAAAACCTGATTTCTTATTGTTTGTGTGATCACGCTGCAGGGATGTAGTTACTGAGCCAAATCTTCAGCTGATGAATGTCAGGGTAAGTTCAAATGAAATTAATGGAACATTCTGGACTTGACCCTTAAAATGCAGGGGATATTAGAGTCCTTGTGCAGAGGATTTACTACTTTCAATTCTGCATGGAAGTTTTTCTGTATTTATTATTATACATCAGGAGTTGGATCCTCAAAAAAAAAAAAAAAAAAAAAGAAAAGCTGCAAATACTCAATTTTTTAATTTAAGGGAAAACTTCACTTTATATTTTCAGTATTTCTTACAATTTTCGGAGTAGAGGATACAGAATAGTGTTGAAAACCTGTTGTTGCCAGAAATGCAGAGAGTGAAAAAAATTGTCAAGCTGCAACTGCATAGCTTTTATTCTGTAAAATCCACTTTAAGATGTAGCATTTGTCTACAGGTTAATATATATCAATCATTTACCATYTCTGTTTGCTTTTGGAAAGCATACATGAATTTAATATGAAAGGAGAATGAATCTGCAGAAATTACGAGTACACAAGTATAGAATTTGAGTGCCAGTGGTTAGCATTTATTTTCAATGAATCTGTTACCATGCAGGAAGGACAAGAAAAGTAAAACAACAAAACCTGAGAAATTAAATCAAAATAATCACTGCCAGGGTGAGTTTGTTGCACATTTCTGGTACGAATGCTGGTGAAAGACTTTTCATTTCTGGAGAGACAGACGAGAGGTTCCCATTGTGAGAATACATCAGATGGCAACAAAATAAGAAGCGATCTTATTAGTTCGACAAGTTGTCAATTTTCACAGACTCTCTCTTCAGTCAGAGAGCGTTGATGGGTTTTGTATGTGGAAGACAGATGTTGTATTTACAGTCTGCACACAAGTTAATAAAAGTTCCCTGTCCTGCCCCCCTGCGTTTGAGCAAACCCAAAGAGAGATAATGATGTGGTGCTGCTGCCACTGCTTCTGGTTCTTTTGTACCAGAGGTGGGAGGGCACAAGAAAGGGGAATCTGATAACAATTGCTAAGGTCTTTGTGCTCTTTGTATCTCTGTTTGTGCTACAGAAACCTTGGCTTCTCTTGCTTATTTTGTGATATTACCTACCTCACTAATGCTTATTTTGAAGGAAGTGTGATAAAAGTATTCATTATGGACAACTATTTGGGAGGATGTGTCTGGAGAAGGCTGGACAGTAATAATCTCTCCCCTAATCTCATGAATTATTTGTGAAGGTTTTTAATTGATGAGATGTCAGGTCAAGCAAAATAACAAAAGTGCATATGACGAGAGGGGGGGAAAGAACAGGCAGCATTTAGAGGCAGACAGTGCTAATTGGATTGAAATGGCAATGGGATATTTGTATTCAGTAGAGRATCAATGCCATTGCAGATCCATGCCTAATGCCAGCTCTGCTYGACCCTTGAATCTAATTGCCTTAGAATATTTCGAATTCACATCTGATCCTCCAGCATTAGGATCTGGTTGTGTAGATTTACTTTTTGGTTGGAGCCAAAACAGGGAATATATGGTCACTGGTCTCATCCATCTCTCTGGATACACGCTGCAGCTCCCAAGAGCAGCCTGTTCTGGAAAATGCACATCTCAGGTTTTCAAAAAGATTTTGTGTAAAGATGTGGCTATATGCAATACTTGTTGTTTGGGGCTGAAATGCCAATATTAAATGAGTTCTTAAATTAGCAACAAGTTTAAAATTCCTTAATTCGATACTAGTTTAAGCTGCTCAAAAAAGAGGAACAGGCACCAGAGTGCTGTTCCAAGCAGTGTGAAAAAAAAACCTGTCAGAATTGAACAATAAAATTAATTGGAAATCACTGGACAGACGAGAGATCATCTGTTGTTAATTCAGGCCTTTGCATCTCTTGCCTCTTGTGTAACTTCTCTAGATTTCAGACTTTCACATCAGCTCAAGGACACAGGAGGTAGATAGAAAAGATGATTGAAAAGTTGCAGACACAATGCTCTGCTACTGGAATTACTATGAGGCTGAAGGAGTCCAACAAAAGGAAAAATAAAAATCAAATTTGTAGGCTTTACTTCATTGCAGCAGAAGAATGAAAAAAATGAAATGAAAGGAGAAAGAGGTCTCGGACACCATATTGTCAAAGACCTTCACAGTACATTAGCACATGGCACTGTGCCCCTGAMAATAGCAAAGGCACTTTTGGGGACATTCTGTGGTGAATTTCTCACCAGCACTTAAATCTTGGCTGTCAAAAGCAGTTTGAGAAGCTTAAGTTTGTCAGATGGCTGTGTGACTTCAGACTGTAGTGAAAACAAGCAATGCAGAGTTTCTGAAAACCTTACTCTGTCTTGAAAATAAATTGTATTTAGTAAAATCACAGTAAAAAGCCACTCTTTCCTCATAGAAATGGAGACTCTTCTTTTAGAATAAAAAAAAAAAAATCAGTTCTATACATAGATTTAGATCAAAGATGCACCTTAAAATCTCTATTGCTGAGTTAATTTGGGCTGTCTCACATGCAAAGCATTTCGTGGAAAAAATTAGATCCTGTGGCCTTTCCTACAGGCATGATTTTAATAGTCAAAATAAATTCTTTTTTCTTTGATTAACTTACTTAGAAATTCTGACTGATCAGTTAGGAGTTTAGGAAGAAGTAATTTAGCAGTCAGCAGTAGCTCTTAATTAATTCTGCATCAGTGTGTGTCGATTTTTATTRCTAACAAAATGTAAAAATTCTTTCTCAGTATCTGCTTTGACACATTAATTATGTGTTGGCTTCTTCTGGCTTTTTTGTTTGTTTGTTTTGAGCTTGTTTGAAAGCTATTGATTCATTGATCATGACTGCAGTGTAGCATTTAAGGTGAACAAACAAATCCCTTCTTAAAGCATCAGTTTCCATCTGTGTCTTGCCATATAAATTTTTTCTCTATGCCAGGCACTCTCCTAAACTCTTGATTTTTATCTCTCTCGGTTCTCTGGAAATCACTTGCAGATTTCACTCTCCAAGTTAGCTACTTTATTTCACACAAATCCTTGCTCACAGCAGGTTAGTAAAACTTGTGAATCTTGAGCTCTCCTTAGGGCTCTGTAGGGAAATGTGTTACTTTAGGTAGAATGTCTTTTGCCTAATTACTGCCTGATATAATTGGCACTTACCTTGCTCTGCTTGTCCTTATTTATTTTTTCTCTCTCTCCCTTAACCTGCCTCCTCATTATATTTCTGTTTCCCAGCATAGAAAATCCTGCCTTTCTCTTTTATGCTGCTTATCCTAGCCTGAGTCCTCATGATCAGAAGGAATCTCCAGAGGTTTCCCTCCATCTGCCTCCATCAGCAGTTCCAAATCTTCCGTCTGGCTTACCTTCTCATCTTTTCCCTTTTTTCCCTAGACTTCTGTTCCCCTATTTCTTCTCCTGGAGATTTTCATCCTTTGTAGTCACACAATCTGATTCATTACTCCCATGGCACTGTTGCCCCTTCAGTCCTACATTTTTCTCTGTGCCACTCCCAGGTGGCAGCTCAAGAGTGAGGATGCTTCATATTTCTCTAAATGCTGTTTTGAAATATAGACCTCATTGGCTCCTTTCCCTGGGGGTGAATAATTCATAGATTAAATATTTCTGCCATATGCCAGCATGTCTGTGYTGCAGTGACTATCAAATCACAGAAATGTTAGTAGGAAGGSACCTCTGGAAGTCATCTAATCCAGGCTCTTGCTCAAAGTAGGATTGTTGCCAATACTACAAACATATTAGCTGTGTCTCAAAAACCTCCAAGGATGGMGRTTCAGTATCTTCTTTGAGTGACTAGATTCAAAGCTGTGCTGCTCTTGTAATGACCTGCCTGCCCCTAATGTTGATCTTGCATTTACCAAACTGCAGTTGGTGTTCACTGGCCCGTGCTGTATTTGCCAATACAAATGCTTATAARATTTTACTAGAGCACTCCTTTGTTGGGCTGAAAAATCTTGCTGTCTCCTTCTAGGTCACGTGCTCTGGGCCTGTGACCATCCTGGTAGCCCTGTTTTGAACAATTTCTAATAAAAACATCCCTGTTRAAATGTGCAGATGGGCACAGTATTTCAGATGCAGCCTCACCTTTGCTGAGCAGGTGAGAATAAAATTTTCCTTACATCGACTGTCCACRTTGCTCCTGGTGCAGTTGGCAGCCAGGCTAGGCTGCCTTCTGTGCAATGAGAGCCAAGTGCCAGAGGTTTTTTTGGTGTGTCCTCTGCCCCACATTCTTTCCTGCAGGGTGCTCRTCAGCAGTAACTTCCCTCATGGTGCTTGGGATTGTCCCATTTTAGGCACAGACCTTTGACCTTCCCCTTCCTGATCTAGAGGAAGCTTTTTTTTAATTCCATTTTCAAATTCCTTTGGCTTGAATCACTGTCATTCAGCATGCCAAACACTCTGCCTAATTTATTGTCACCTTTGGATTTGCTGGGGATGTATTCTGTCTCATCATCCAGTCTGTCAGAGATATTGAACAGCATTGGGCTCACTATTGACCACTTATGTGCTCTGCTTGTTACCAGCCATCAGTTACATGGCAAGCATTGATTCTTGTCTTTCAGCAYGGCAGCCCCTCTCTCTACTGCCCAGCAATACAATTCAACCGTGCTTCTCTTCTTCGCTCTCATTTTTTGTTTTTAGGAAGGAGAAAGGTTAAATCCCCATGGAGAAGGGAAGTCTGGAGAAGCTTTAAAGAGAAGTTGGGAGAGACAAAAAGCAGAGTCCTAAATCTTGTCTTTCAAGCTATAATAGGGAGAGCAAAAAGTGGACATTTTTTTTTCCCCCAGGGAACTTGTAACTACAAGGTTTTGTTGTTTTGKTTTGGKTTTTTATTGATCTAGAGACATTTTTCAAGGTAGCATAGACTTCATTTCCACAGCAGATCAAGCTGTTATTAGCTCAAAGCACTGTAAAAAATTTGCTCAGTATAAAYTGTTTTTTGACAGAATAATAAAGTAAATACAGTCCTCAAAGGGGCATGCCTTAGGTTGCATTTCAGTAGATATGTGGGAATTCAAAGAGAATTGAATATGAATTGTTTGGCCTTCTTCAGTCACAATCACTAATTTATAGTTTTTKGTTATATCACTGAGTCAAGTAATAGCTTTTGTAAGAAAAGGGCCCTGTCTTCTTTCCTTGTCCCTGGAAAATCAGACTAGACTAGCATTAATTTTTGTATCTCTGCATCCAAATGATTCTCCACTTTTGGTTTCAGTTCTTAAGCTTTAGATTCCWAAACATCTCTCTTGTGCATTCATCAGGAATGTCCTTTTCTTGTTCACAGTCCACCTTTTTTGCTTGTAATTAACAAAACTTTCAGTCCTTGATTTTTTTTTTTCTGGGGTAAGTGTGTTGTGAATTGTTTAACGCCTTGTGAAATTCCCTTTCACAAAGTTGAGTTGTTCARTGTGCCACGTTCCTCAGCTGTAAAGGGATTGTGCTGCTAGGCAAGGCTGCTCGTTCTGGAGAGCACATTAGGTCAAATTCTGTGATTTTTTGTGTCTCTCTCACTAAGKGTTTGATGGGAACAGAATTATTCTTGTTTCATAGTGATGTTTGATCTCACAAGGTTGTGATCTGACAACCTTCCACAGAGAAGGTGAGCTGTGTTCTTTGAAACCACTGTATTTCTAAGGCCTCATAGAACAAGACACTATCTCACACTTCAAAATAAAGCCACGGTAATTCAGTTGAATGGGATACTCTTACTAATGTAGTGTCAATCAATTTTGTAAAGCTTCAGTGCTTATTTACTCTTCCAGTTGTAAACTAATACCCMGCAGATTTTGTTACTTGAATTATTGATAAAGCATTTTGTTCCATGTAGGAATGCAAACCCAGTTTTGAATTGCGAAGGGAAGAGAATAGCTTGTGCTTGTTCCCAAGGTGTTGCTGTGACTATGTAGCTTGGAACTTTAATAACAAAATACAATTGCTTTTACTTCAGCTTTTCAAAAAGATTATTAATGAATGAGATCATTAAATATTAAGTTAACGGAAACTCTTATTTTGCACCTTACTTAAAAGCCTTTCTGTCCATGGTTTATGAGAGCTAGCCATGCTGCAGCAGGAACAATTACAGTTTTCAAAATAAAAAGTAGAGCATCTCGCAAGCTCTGCTTTGTGAATTCAACCCAATAGTCCTTTTTGTTTCAGTACAATTCAGAGTTGAATTCATCTACACTTCCAAACAGCAAATAAGAATAAATTTTATATTTGATTTCACCCTGAAAAGGCAAAACTCACTGATTTTGAGTCTAAATCAGACCTTTATGATGGCATGGTCCCAGCCCAGCTTATAACAGAAGCTTTAGGGTCTCCCTTAACATTTTTCAAATGAAGTTCACAGCCAGAGGCCAAGAGTATCCTATGGAATATGAACCAGCTGCAGGCTATGCTGCAGAATTATGCAGAAAGAATAAACATGAGTCTCGAGATAGAGCTTCTGGAACTGAATTAAAGTGAATGAGAAATAAAGAAGCTGAATTTGGGTTTACATATAATTCAAAAATAATTACTACAGCTATTTTAGAGAAAATAGTTCTAGTGAAATAATTTTCAAATTTGGCACTTTTTTATATGTGGTCTGAATTTTCTTAAAAATACAGATATGTATCATTCCCAGTCTAAATGGGGACTTTATGATTTCATGAGAATAAGGTCTTGCAAAGAGTTTGTTTACTGAAGCAATAGCTCGCAGAAAAGAGAAGGATGGTAGAAATCTGTAAAAAGTACATTTTTCTAAAATACACTGAGACCCTTAGTCGTGCAGGTGAATTCAGGATCTGTTCATGCAGATCTTTTGAGTACATTCTCTCTCAGTGGATGAGATGGCAAGGGCAATGCACGCTGTGTCAGGACTGTGTCAGGATCTGAAATGCACAACCACAGTGCCCTTCTGGGTGAATCCTGTGCCATCGGTCAGAGCYCTTTCTAAAAAGTTCACCAGGCATTAGCACTTAGATCAAAACCAAGTTTCCTTTTCCTCCATTRTCTAATTGGTGCAGTGCAGCAGCCAGAGACAGCAGTGGAAGGATTCATTTGCTGGGGGATTAACATTCCMAGATTATTGTGGTGAGGAAAGTGACTGGGAAGATGTGAAAGGCCTGGGAAGATGGGTGAGAGCAGAAAGCAGGAGACAGTTCTGTGAGGCTTCTGGTCACCATGTGAGATGTGAAATGTCAGGGACTGTGTAGGCTGTCCCAGCAGATGAAGGCAGGAGCTATTCTCTTGGTTTCCTCATCCCTTCTTGCTGGAGGCTGAGCCGTTTAGACACCAATTAGGTAAAGGAGGAAAAGGAAACTCRTTTTTCTTCTAAATGCAAATGCCTSRTGAACTTACCACAAAGGGCTTTCACGGCACAATGTTCACCCAGATAAGCAATGTGGTTGTGGATTTCAGATGAAGTAATTTATTTCATTGTTTTAGAAGACRCGTTTACAATTCCAAATATATTTTTTTTTAACTTAGGCATACGAAAAGTTGTAAAGAATTTATTTTCTTCCCACTAATTTGTAATAGCTTCTTAGTGAGTACACATAATTTTGTGCCTTTTTCTTAGGCTTGCATGTTCACCYAAAACCAGAGTTGGTGCACCAAGTACTTACAGCTGTCTCTGTGTCAACACAGACCACTCTGACAACCTGTGTTGAGACATCCCAGAACTCTCAGGCAGGAACCTCTGAACGGTGTTTGCAGAAGTGAAATCCCTGTCAAGTGTGAGTCCTGCACCACCATGGGCTGTGGTAATGACCCCCATCTGAGGCTTGTAGCTCAGAAACAGCTCTGCTACTGCTACAGAGCTCCCAACTTATGGACTGATCTAATTTATATGTACCCATTTTATTATGTGTTGCCCTCATAATCATCTTGCCACTTCATACGTAATACTCAGTATTGAATGAAGACTGAAATGTCTGATCTTTGTGTTGTGGCTGTTTTGTTCCCGGCTTCTGGGGCCGTTATCATGTCAGGAGGTCCAAGAAGGTCAAATAACCAATTAAAGAGGGTTCTTGTTTAAATATTTTTATTTTACCTTTTGCATATTTTACATCAAAAAGTCATTAGAACAATTTTAAATTAATCTGCTTTATTCTGCTTTATCTCTCCAATTTTGATGTATTTTATTCCATTTTTCAATATATTTATTAGCAAAATGTTAAATTATTTTCTTGAGGCAGACATTCTAGGTAAATTCTAACATCATTTAAAATGTTTGCATTAGTGTGAAGTATGATCTGAGTTTCATTTTTGCCTTTTACCTTTTTTGAAGCCTTGATGAGGGGTAGTAGTAGCCAAGTCAGTTTGTGGCAGGTGATTTCTGGGCTTGCTGTGGTTCTCAGTGCCATTCTGTGATGGGTAAACCCTGGGAGATCATCAGCAGGAATCTGTGTGTTCTCATTAGTGGGAGGAATATRCTCTTTCCCAGGCTTATGTTTTATAGGGGTAATTACCTTAAAAGACTCACAAAGTAAATAATAACAATAATAAAAAATCAAAAAGCCGTGTTAACCCTGCCTACTTTAATTCTCTCTGGATGGATGTTAAGCATAATGTAATTTAYCCACTTTAAAAGTACCCTGGAGTCAAATTTCCTTTCCATGTCTGTGTAAACAAGCTCTAGATCTGTCTTTACAATTTTGGTTTCACCTTAGCTCCAAAAGTGAACGAGATTTTTTTGGGGAAAGAGAGGACTTGATTTAGATACATGCTTACAGGGTGCTGCACTCTTCCTCACCATCTGAAAAGTTAAAAATGTAAAGTTTTTGCCATTTAAAGCTGGTATTTTCTGAACAGATGGTGATACTTCAGCCCTGGGTAACCCTGACCCATGTGGAAAATCAAAAATTCAAATGCTGGATCTGAAGCTTGCTGGGAAAGTTCACATACACAAAGGAGAACACACATGGAGTTCACCATATTCTCCTTATATGACTTATACAACAGTCTTGGGTATTCTCAGGTTTTAATAATGAGATGAGAGGAACATTTTGAGGAACATGAATAATACCAGCCACCTGGTATTTATGTCTGGTTTAGCCTCTGAGTTTTGTAGCAATCTCTTCCAGACTGCAAAATTTATGTTTTCTTGTACAGAATGAAAGGATTAATGCTTGTAATGAACTTCCAGGACTGACTCACTGAGCCAGCTCACAAAAACACAGAGAGTTGATCACTGGGCATTTATTGAAAAAGCAGTATTGTGTCAGGTCAAATCCACAAATGTACATTAAAAAGCATCTATTCTCCTCCATGAGGACTTTTTTTGTGAGTTTTGTTGGTGCTTTTGTTGTTTYGTTTATTTGTTTTGTTTTTTTGTTTGGTTTCAGGTGKTTTTTTTWWAWTTTKKTTTTKKWMYTTTTTTTAAATCAAGAAAATTGAGGGATTGAAGATTTGAAGTTTATATAGGACATATTAGTTTCTTTGCTGTTCCGAAAAGCTCTTTCCATTACTGATAAGAGCAATGGTGGTTAGAAGCTACTGTGCAATGAAAAAACAGTATTAGAAAAATGAGCTGCCTGCAGTGGCATTCAGTTCTCTGTTTGAAATTTAGAATTAAGAAGGTCTGTTTTTTTGTAAGGGGAGGGTTTTGCCAAGTCTTAAAACAACATGAGATTTGTGCAAACTCTGAATTACATCTATTTGTTGGTTTGGGGCATTACCAGTGCACAAAACATGCAAAACAGTAATTGAGCTTGTAGGGATGCTCTCATTTTTAGTTAATTCTTCAAGAATGCAGCATCAAGTGGTTAGGAGTATTTAGTTTGTGTCTCTGTGAAGAATCTAGCCTAGGAGAAACCATCTGACACACATGGTATTTATAGCCACGGCTTTATCRTAGTCTAAGGAATTTTTAAAATAAATATKTATAATTTTACAGCCTTTTTCTTTCTGTTGGCTTTCACTTGGGTCCTGGACTTAAAAAGAACAAAGTGTGCTTTATGCTGATTTTATGCTTATAAACAGTTGTAACAAATTCTATATGAAACTGTAATAACATACAGAAAATGGAAGCACATATATGAGCTTTGGTTGGATGGGGACCTGTGTGACAAAACAGAGCAGTGACCCCATATTTAGAGCTTTAGGCTCAGAGTTAGGGAATGTTGGTTGAAGATTTTGCTTTGCTGCACATTCCTTGTGTGGTTTCAATCCAGATGTTTTCTAAATTATTCACGTGTAATTTCCTCTTCAGAAGAGAGATCAGGTGTTTCTGTAGAGGGAATGTGTAATACAGGCCATTTCCATGACCTTCTGATTACTAAATAATTAAWAAAATTGCAGCAACTTATCGTTACCTTATATAAAATACCATTGCAGCAGCTTCGACACAATGAGCTTTAGCCTATGTAAGTGTTGGCTGAATCCTCTAACCTCAATTCTAAAATTAGAATTGTGAAAGTCCACGAGTTGTGTATATGGTAKCAATATACAATACTGGTTCAGAAAGGAATCAAGACAAACCAGAGAGCTTCCATTCAAAGTAAATTTTGGTGGTTTTGGACAAAAGCCACAGTGAGTTTGGATAGCTCATTTTTTTTTTAAGGAAGTTTTAGAAAAATGCATTAATATGCACAATATACATCCAACCCCACAGGTCACAGAGAGTTTGTAATTTGCAAGTGTTTTAGGAATAGTTGTTAAAGATGAGAGAGGAGGTGGGGTAGGAAGTGTCAGTAGGAGAAATAGTGCTGTAGTGCTAATGAGCAGATGCTCTGCTGTGTATTGAGAGACCTCCTTGTGATTAAAAAATAGTTGTAGGTAGGAGGAGATCATTCAGCTGTCTGTGTGCTGTCAGCTGTACCTTGACCAGCTTTGTGTATGTCAAATGCATTTTGATTGAAGCAAGAAAAGAGTTTTAGCAGCAATTCTTTCTGCAGTGAGAAAGTGAGACCGGGGTGCAAAGGGAACTGCAGAAGTGCTCTGTCAGGAGAAGGCAGGTGTCACTCATGTGCTGCTAATGGTTTCCTCCCAAATTCCTAGGTCATCTGGCCTCGGGGAGGATGAGTGTTCCCTGGAGGAGAGCAGAGTTCCCATTTCACCTCTTCAGACAATGTAGGGGAAAACTGAGTAGCCAATATTGGATTTCCTAGTCCCTATCAAGGAATTCAAATAGGAGAAAAAAGGAGTAAGAATCAAGAGTAGAGGYTCTTCTGAGCTGGTTGACTCCCTTCCACTGTGCCCAAGACGATGTGCAAGGGCAGGGGGCTGCTCCCAACACTGCAGGAGAGATCAGCATCAATTCATCCAGAGCAGGAGCATGTCCCAAGCACACATGTACCTTGTGGAACAGGGAAAGTGAGTGGAAAAGAAGCAGATTCCAGAATTCTTGTTTTAAACTCCAACTTTGTATGTAATCCTGTCATGTTTATTTGGGAATCACTTCAAGGTTTAGTCAGGAGATTTTGCATGGGCAGAGTAAGAATAGCTCAGCTGCYGCAGGCATTGTTTGATCTGACATGCACCCTTTCCCCCTCCCTTTCCCCTACCTTTCTACCTTGCTTTTTTCCTCTCCAGGTTAGGGGGCTTGCAGCATAATTAGAAATTGAATTATTTATGAGGAGTCATTAAAATGGGTGGCTTGCAGATTAATCAAAGACAGGAGACATATGATATGAAACTGCCTTTTCCTCTGCTGCTTTCACTCACCGTGGCTGCAGGGACGCCGATACAAAGCATCCCTAGTTCTKTAACAAGATATTAAATGCTCTGCAATATTACCTGTGTGTGTGTGTAAATATCCATGTGGGTGTTAGGGGAAAATTGAAAATATGGAGGAGATTATCCAAGAGAAGGGTATTTTGAGGAGACAAAGGGAAGGCATAGGTCATGACTCATTATGCAGCTTTGGAAACTAGAAAATGTAATTTCTCTGCCAACTGGAGGAGTTTATGAGGCTAATGAAATTTAAAATCAGTGGGAGCTCATTGAATAGCAGTAAGACTTATAGTATTCTACTAATGTTAYGAGGAGTATGTCTAAAAATAACATAGGAGGCCTTTCTTTATATCCTGCKGTAATACTAAGGGCATATCTCTGGGTAGAAAAGTTTTATCCCTCTAATAAATGTGACTCAAGACAAACCAAGTTGAGTATTTTAACYGCCCTCCTATTTTTGTCTTTATAAAACTTTCTTATCCGAAGGTATTCTGAGAAATACACATTCATGCCACTGAAATAATCTGTTTAATGCTGGCTTCTTGCTTGTTTTCAGGTGCAATTTGGCTGTTGCTCTTAGTCCTTTCAAAGTTTGTTCTTTAAAGTGTGAGAAGTCATGGGCTTTTTGCCATGTTCACTGGTGAATTCAGATCATCTAAATTAGTGAAGCTTAAATGGTCCCTACCGATTATTGTAGATGCCCGTGGCCTTAACAGTAGCTTGACTGTATTTGGGTGTATGGTTAAAGGATGAAAAGGAAGCAAGAATGAGTTTTTTCTCCTAATTTCTGAAGTAAATAGCTTTCCATATTTTTAATTTTTTTGTTAATTTTTATACTCTGAGCCTTTCGAAGGAGAGTTCATTATTGTAAAAATAGTAATAATARTCACAAATGTATTTTAAAATGAGTCTAGGGAAGAGCTGGGGTCCTTTCCACAAGGTCAGATGGTACATACTAAGTTTGGTCATCATGCCAAACATTAATGGTCCATCCCCTATGGAAAAAAGTAGGCTGTACACCTGCTTTGGTATTTGGAGTCAGCATGAAAACGGACTGTACCTGATATCATCCAGAAGTGGCATAATTCAATTAATACCTTGCTTCCATGGTTGTAGTTCAGGCTTCCTTTATTCCTCGTTAAATGTGTGTGGATCCATATGCATGTGTAGGCTGACCTGAAGGTACAGAACCACACCTGTTTATTTAATCAGTTTTTAAATTCCTCATTCAGCCATGATTGATATAAACTGTAAACCTCTTAACATCCATTTTAAATGTACTTGTGTTTCTTCACTGGCAGAAGTGTATGAATGAACATGAAGAAACTCCAACATGGGCCTTTAAACCCATGCTAGCTGAGGGGTAGTAGTATTCTGTACAATAAGAATAGAGATAAATCATTGCATTAATATGAGTTGTTTAAATTCAAGATTAGGATGCACAGGTACAATAATTTGTGATTGTCTTTCCCTGCATGCTCATGGTTTACAGTGAATGCTTCCGTGGTAATTAATGTTTTAGTTTATATTAACGAATAATTACCACAGTGAACTCCTAACAGGTCACTTCCTGCTCAGGTGGTGTAGTAGTCAATTTTCACCAGTGAGATGTTCCCATAGTATTCACAAGCTGTTACTATTTCCAGCTAATCAACGTTTTCACCAAAGGCCTGTACTTTGCAGTGTTCATGATCTTTGGATGTCTCACATGCATTAAAAAAACTTTTGTTTTCCAAGAGAGTTGAAGAACCCTATGGACAGCCACACACCTGCACAAAGTGTATCACTTTGGTCATCCGTGAACCAGAGTTCTGTGAATAACCACTTCAAAATGCAAAACTAAAAAAACTGACTAGAGCCTCTTCTATTTATATATTATTTAGCTATCACCAGCTCAGACTGTACTTATCTTCTGGGGTCATTAACATCCATTTAATGTATTAATGTTGTATAAATAWGGTAGTGTTATTTCTACCTGTAAAGATACTGGGTCACATTACAAATAGGCRGAGTGTTTGTTTCGTACCTTTCTTGGTAGTTGTTTTTTGGGTTTTTTTCCCCAAGATTTGCATTTATGTTCTTGAAATGGCAGACTGTATGGTACTTTTTTCAAGAAAAAGCTGGTAAAAAAAAATTGTAGCCCCTGTTTGTAGTTTAGTAGTGATAAAAAGATGAAGTTGTTACAGAAGTAAAAGGTGTAAGGAAAAAGAAGGGAAAAAAGTACAAGGAGAACCAGTAGGATATTCTAAGAACTGTTTRGTAATTTTGGGGTAGTTGTGAAAGGTGTTTTGGCAGTTTTATCGGTACAGAAATTCATACCTATTTAGTATATTTGCTGTGTTTTTTTCCAGTACTCTTGTGTTGGTACTGAGCTGTGTGAAGTATCTTACCCAAAATAGCAAGTCTTTAGATATGTCACCCTTGCTAGTAAGCAAAATAATAAATTTATAGATGTTAAAAAAGGYTTTCTAGCTTTTGTTTATGAGCTATTTCATCCTGTCCAGGCTTTGTGCCAGTACTGTGCCATTAGCAAGAGGATGACTAGTAGTGGGTATTAGGAAGGATGCTTAGTGCTGCTTAGTGGGATGCAATCCCTGGAGTCCTTGGGGACAGCCCCAGCATGGATTGCATTGCTCTTTCACAGTTTGGGGTATGGCCTWCAATGTTTTTTGCCATATCTCCTCCTAGTTATGTGCTGGTTTTCCATGTGAAATAAAAACAGCTTCTTCTTTGCCCTGTGTTTCATGCTCAGAATCGTTTTTTTGAATAGGGAGCTTAGGGGTTTACGAATGAAAAGGCACTTACTGAATACAAAGCAAGARGACTGTGTTACTTTACTCTTGTGTAAATAGAAGGACTTGAACATCTCTGGTGCTTACTCCTGTTTTTCTGATCTAGCAATAGTATATAATTCATGAACTCTTGTCCTCATTATGGATAATGCCAACATTCCTGTCTTGTACTCTTATRTTTTTAAATTATTCCTACAATCTGTCAAATCCCTTTAGGTAAATCCCACATTTTCTTTTATTTATCTGCAAAGTGCAGCCTCCTTATCCATTGCAGTTTGTCTGCCAGCATGGATGGAAACCGTCCCAAGACRTATATGAATTTAAACAGCACCAGAATGGCTGTCACTAGATACGTGTTGTTAGTGTCAAGGCTGTGGTAATGTATATTATTAGTTGTTAAACATAGTCTGCTGTCRGCTCCGTGCCAGAGCACTCTCCATGCGGTGCCAAGCCTTGCTGGGAACCTACCATGTTCTCTAGTTCAGTTGCATATTTTCTCAGTTGTAGCTGCAGGAAAGAGACACCAAATGTAGTGACACAAAATAACTTTGAACTATGGAAATGCTGTTTTCCATTGCAGCATGGAAACCAGTCTCATTTTGGGCCGCTTTGTTTTGGTCTTCCTTTTGTCCTCATCTGTCCTTACTCACCCATCCTCACTGAGTAAATGGGARTAAAATCATCCCTGAGTATTTTTCTCATGCCCTTGCTGAATGTGAATGTCCATGGTGGTGGCTTGTTGACAGTGACTTCCCACAATTGCAGCAGTGTAGGGGAGATCACCAAGTGCTCTTCCCACCTTTGCTGCCGGGCATGGATAACTAGATGCGAAGAAAAGCAATTTCATTAAAAGTGTCAGCATGACTTGTTCCCTTAATGATAGGACTTAAGAAATAGAACAGAACAGTGGTTCATTTTCAGTTTTCTTCCCATTTTTTGGGATATCTCCATGCTGTCTTTTACTATGGGTGACATTACAACCTGGCTTTTTCTAGACTACCAGCGTTGCCTACCCTAAAGAAGAAGACTTTGATAGGAAAACTTGAATATTGTTTTCACACGTGAACATAGAGGGATGCATGTAGTTCCATAATGCCATTTGTTTTTTGATGTTGGAGTACTCCTTCTGTCATTCCTGAAACTAAAACTTGTGTCCATGTATATTTGTGTGTGTATGTATTTGTGAATATATATACCTATATATATAAAAGTATCATGCATGCACAAACATTTATTTATGGTTGCTACAAAACTAAACTAAACAAAATGAACCAGAAAGTAATCTAAAATKAATCTGAAGCACACTATATGCAGGCAGAGATGAGACAGCTTGGTCTATTCAGCCTCAGTAAAAGAAACTAATAGGGGATGTTATACATACTAAATTTAACATTTTCTCTAATTTTCCTTCTGTTTTAATCTGTTACATGAAACATTTTTCAGATAGACTCTCACTTTTTTTTTGTGGTCTGAAACTAGATTTAATAAAAAACACTGTGAAAGTAAGTTAACCTTTTTATTTAAATGTATTGTATGAGTTTGTTCTGTTGTCAATTTGTGCAGTCATGATGTAAGATAAAAGACTGGTATACAGCAAGAAGGAATGACAGTATTGTTCAGATGGTAAAGATTTAATGAGACCAAAAGATCAGTTAAAAACATTTTTATATGATGGTTTAGTTTGGTCATTTGAATCTCTGAATGGAAATATAAGAGAAATCARGAAAATTCAAGGGATCTGATACAGGCCACAGAAAGAGAAAAGTCAGTTTAGTAGCAAGCTGCAGTCTGAGTGGTGTTGCAGGTGGGTGCTGATGGAAGTTAGAACTGAAGGGARGGGGTGAGCTTGTTGGAAGAATACATAATAAAATAAGAATAAAAATCCAGTTTTATTTGTCAAATTGGAGTATATAGATTTAGTACACGCTACAGACAAATTATCATCCTGCTCTTTCTGTTTCTGTAGAATTATTTGTGTCAGACCCTGATCTTAGTGCAGACAGAAAATGAAAAGAATAATTGCTARTTGGCATGAGTAAGGTTTACTTACGAAGTTTGTTATTTCTTAGTAACACATTTTAATCATAGTTTTTCTTTATTATACAGTTTGCTCAGAGTACCCCAAAATAATTCTGTATTTTTCATGATGTTACCAGTTTTAATAATGATTGATTTTCATTTATAAATTGGACTATATTGCTTGTGGGGGTTGTTTTGTTAGTTTTTGTTGTGATTTCTGTTTTTTGGGGGGTTTTTCCTATCTCTATAAAAAGAACTGTATTTTTTTCTGAGGGTGTGTTGGACATTTATTCTGGAAATTTGAAAAGAGATGCCGATGCTATAAATATCCCTCACAGTTTTAAGTGTGCAAGGCCGAGTGTCAGCAACTATCTAATGGCATTAGAACTTTCATTAGTAATCTCTGCAAAATGGCCAAAGATTGTTTGGTGGAGAGTTTGGAGTCTGGTGGAGAGTTTGGAGTTCTCTAGGGAGAACTTCACATAAAAATAATCCYTGAAAAAGTTAAAAATAGAGAGTAACAGATTGTATAAATTGCTTTTGATTTCCAAATGCTTGAAAATGAAATAAAAATCTTCTGATTATATGAAGATAAAAAAAAAATTACAAAATTGCTTGTAACTCAGTAAGCTCAGATATAGATTCCAGACTAAAACTTAAAAAAAAACCTCCGGAAAGATAGCTCAGGTGTCTCTTTGGGGATATGTGGTTTGTTGATGCAGACTTTATGGGGCTGCCCTATAGCAGCACTCTCTTCCAAACTCAGCATCTTTGCTGCTTTGAATCATCCTTAATTTAATTCGTATTGATCAAAAAAAAACCATTTTGTTTCTAGGAGAAAAGGTTGAGCTCATCACAAACGGTTCCACTGTGCCATCACAGCCCTTGTGCCCTGGTGTGATGTCGTCCTTCAGGGAATGCCCTTTGTTTTTATTTGTTTCCCCTCACAAGACTTGAGAACTCCTCTCTCTTCAGAGGTTTCCTGTTAGACTTTGGGCAAGCCCTTTTCATTTGCTTTATGCTTGGAATTTCATAATCTTGAGGAATAATAATATTTTCCTGCCTCCTGGGATGGGTTAGTGGGGCATTGCTGCTGGGTAGTCCATGTCAATACTTATAGGAATGCCCAATATATTTTGGAACTATGCCAAGGTTTTAATTCAATGTTAATTTGGTGCAATGAGTTCCAACAGCTAATTATGTGTTGAGTGAAAATGTATTATGCATCAGAGGTATTCACTGGGGGAGGTTGCAAAGTAACACACTCAGACTTAGGTTTGCATTTTAGGGCTTTTGAGYTTTTGCCTGTGGAGCCTTAATTTTGCAGTGACATCTGTTTTGCTGTGTTTTGTTTTCAGATTATCATCTTTAATATTTTTGGAATCCTTTGTGGTTTTTCAGAATTAAAAGAGTAAAGTAACATGCTATTACCTCTCACTAAGCGTCTCATTTTTTAGACACTCTTTCAGCAGGAAATATTTTTTTCTATTTCCCAGGGTTTTCCTAAACTATCTGAAGGCATCTGGACCTTGTACGTAGGGAACTCACCATGACTTTACTGAGGAGTTTGGCATTCATGAGCTAAGTTTCATCTCTTTCCATGTAATCAGAACTCATTAGGGCGATGCACATTTACATCCAAAGGGGTATCACACAAGCACAGAATGGTTGAGACTGGAAGAGACCTCTGCAGGTCATCTGGTCTGACCTCCCTGGTCAAGCAGGGCCACCCAGAGCCAGTTGACTGGAACCATGGCCAGATGGTTGCTCAATATTTCCAACAAGGGAGACTCCACAGCCTTTTGTGGCATGGATGGTTGTTTTCAACAATCAAACAAAAGCAAGTGATGAAAGGCTGTTGAGGAGGTTCAGTGTCTCTTGTTAGGCTGGATAATAAACAGAAAAAGTGTGGGATGCTTTCTGGTCCAAAGCKTTGTCTTCTTATCTGTGTATTTAATGTCATTCTTAGGTTAAATATG
The DNA here is from genome assembly GCF_030028575.1 of Malurus melanocephalus. Taxonomy (NCBI): domain Eukaryota; kingdom Metazoa; phylum Chordata; class Aves; order Passeriformes; family Maluridae; genus Malurus; species Malurus melanocephalus. Next base: position 145,322 of record NW_026623526.1, read on the forward strand.
GGTTCTAGTTTGACTGCTTGGGCCCCATATCTCCTGGATGTGGGCCTGTGACTGATCCCATCCACAAGATGAGAAAAGGACTAGAAAGTGCCTTTATTTCAGGTAGACCTTAGTGGGATGGAGCAGTCATGGGACATGTGGGTGTGTCCTTCTGAGGATCACTGCTCAAGCTGGGTCCCAAAGTAGCAGGGAGGCAAATTCTCTGTGAAGGCAATCACAGTTCATACAGGAGATGGGTTCAGCTCTCTGGAGATGACAGCACAGCCAATGCAACAAGGAAATGTTATTGCATAGGGTGCATTTCCTTCAAGAGCTCTTTGGCTGCCCATCTCTTTTTGTTTGTGTGGAATGACTTCTGGCAGAAATGTTGGGTAGGCCAGATCTCCTGTCCCATCCTCATAGRTCAGATTTACAGAGTTAAAATGAAGCAGAGCCTGAATCATGGATGGATTGGATTTCATCCAAGAGTTTTATACAGATTTATAGATATATGTATAGAACTAAAATCTTCCAAGTTTAAAAGAAACAACTAAACAAAAAAACAAAAACAATCCCCACTTTCTTCTTTTTTGCTGAGTTTAGGCCGATTTAGCTATAACACATAAATAATAAACCCTATATCAGGAAAGACTCTTTTTCTAAGCAAGAAAGAAAACAGAGAAAGATTTGTGCTCTTTGATTTTTATTTTAATTTGTCAGGGAAAGGATGAATGACATGGCATAAACAGCTTTAAATGAATCAAAGTGAAACATAGATTACATTTTCATCACTCGACAATTGTTTTGCTGCACTTCATATCTTCTGTGATGTGTGCRCATCAGTTTGCATTGTAAATTCTGTAGGGTGTGTGACTCCATCATCTCTCTTGATACGTGTCCTTAAACAAATCAAATTACATTGTCAGCTTGGTATATTCACTGAAGGAACAGCAAAATACAGATGCATTTTTTCTGGAAGAGGAGAGGGAGAAAATTGTAAAGTTGACTGTCACCTAACGCTATGTCTATGGCTTATATCCTTGTTGAAGTTGATAAGAAGTCAAGATCTTTATTTGTATGTTTAATTCCCAAGTTTTCTGAACCTTTAAAAGTTTCTGGGAATGAAAATTGAAGAAAGTTTCAGAACCTCAAATGTATTTTATGTATTTGATGTTAAAAAAAAAAAAAATGAAACTTTTATAAGGCAGTAAAAGAAGGCAGGACAAGTGAAGGCAATCACTTTGATATTTCCCTATTTTCAGTAGAACAAAATCACCACTTACAAAAAAACCCAACCCCCCAAAAAAAMCAGAAACCCAATAAACAAACCAACCAACAACCAAAAAACCCTAAACCCCAACCAGTTTTTTTCATCTATAATATTTTTTCCACCGGAAAACATCTTGGTCAAAGTTCTGGACCATCCTCGCCATGATGAGCTTACTCAGACCATTGAAGTGGCAAAATGGACTTTACTGCAGAGGAAATCAGGGACTTGCACTTTTCTTTATCCTCTACCAGATATAAAAGCAGAATGAAAATAGATTCTCACAATTCAAAATAATTAAAAACATCTCAAGTTTTGTTTTGAATGATTTCACAGACCTGTTGCTTGATGTACAAGCTTGAGATGTCGTTCTTGCATTCTAGGGAATATTTAAATATGATGTTGGTTACCAATATTAAAGAGATTTATTTAAAAAGTTACATTACTTGCTGAAGTGTCTAAAGGGGAAAAGATGACATCCAATAAATTCTCATATAGATAATAACATTTGTACTGCATTTTATTGTGGTTATTSTGTTAACTTCTGTGGCAACTAACAGTGTCACTTCTAGTTTTTGAAAGAAAATTAATAATTGTAGCCTATAAAGCCTTTTTGGGCATATAATACTATATGATAATAATATAATACTATATATAATACTATAATAATACTATATTTTTCTAGATTTCAAAATATTAGAGCAAAACCCAGTAATCAGCTAAAACCATTTAATGGAATTATTATGTCTTTAAGTTATTTGATTTTATTTGATTTTACTTTTTGGTAGGATTTTTTCATTACTTCTTTGAAAGCCTGATTTAAAAGGTGAAATCACCTTAAATTTTATTACTGGGAAGGTTTGAAAGACTCTTCTGTCCTAGGAAAGACTAATATTTCACTGAAAGAAAAAAAAACTACAGAGGAACAATTACACATTGCAGAAGTACATCTAAAATATACTAACAGCAAGAGCTTCACAGAAACTAGAGGTGTCTCCTCTTGAAACAGGTTTTAAAATTTCACAGTAAAAGATGGCTAAAGTCTATTTTAGACTTATTAAAAAGTGTTATGGGATCTCCAAGGTCTGGCATGTTCATTCTTTCACTGATATGAAGCCTAAGTGCAGACACTGTTAAAGGTTTTTAATTTTTATAGTTTTGTTTAGCCTTTGAAAGCCCAGTACTAGTAGGAATATTTGTATGGARTCTATGAAACTAGCAATTAAAGCCTTTTTCCTTCTCACTACATCATTTGATTTAAGCCTGGAAGTCTTTGCAGTTCAAATGCTGCAGCAGCCTGCAGAGGAGCTGAGAAATCAAAGGGTCTGCAAACAGACTCAGGCAGTTCCATCCCTGAGCTCTGCCTTGCAGAGTAGATGAACAGAAAAAAAAAAAAGATCCCACCCAGCAGCTGGACCCATCCACACGTCCAAAGTCAGTATTTGCTCAGATTTAACTACAGCAGTTTTAACTATACTGCACAGTTTTACATTTGAGAATAAATAGCTTCCAACCAATTTAATCTGAGGGAAGAATTATGTGGATACATCCAGTGTTCAGAGAAAAACTGACAGCCAGAAGTGACCTATCTGAAATTAATTAGTACTCTTATTCTGTTTCACAGTAGATATGTGTCCATCAACAAAAAAATTGCCAGGTCCAATTATCACTAATTGGCAGTTAATCTGATAGGGAAATCCARGACTGAGTATCTAGGAGTCAACCCTGCACTCACTGGCATAAAGGACCAAAATACTAAAAATACTAGAAACGAGACAGAAAAGTAATGTAAGGGTATCTCTGCATTGGCTCCACAYGATCGGTTGTGGATCTGATGGGATGAAATAAGGATTACTGTGCTACTGACAGGTCAGGCTCAAAATAAATGTGCAGGRAATCGAAGACCTGGAGCACTGAAGCAGTGTGTGAAACTCCTTGGGAAATGGGTTAACAAAAGGAATTTACTTTACTTGGTGCTTAAAGCTTTTTTTAGTAAAACTGTTTGTAAACTGTTAAAAAAGAGATGCAGTTCCCGTGGTGCGTACAGGAAGATTACAGACTTTGTGAAAGGGGATAAAAATGCCTTTTATTTTTTTCTCCCTGCGAGAAATCTATTCCTTTTTTGTGTTTAGCAAAAGAAGCCACAAAATAATTGCAAATGGGCTGGACAGTGGCTTTGCACTGAGATAGATCTCATTTCATTGTACAAGAAATGAATGTCTCTGTATAACAAAGGGCATGGGTAATGTTTTATATTTCATTCCTCATTTTCCTTTTTCCTCTGGCAGAACTATTTAATTGGTSGTTAGTGAAACCCTCTGCACTTTAGAACTTCACCACTTTTAATTGAAATGGATACTATGACTGCTCAGAACTACAGCTGGTTCTTCTATGTGCAAATCTATTCTGTGTTTCATTTTATATTGARTAACCATTTTCCCTTCTTATCATCAACATAAAAAGAAAAACTCATTGTTTCTGTGAAAGCTGCATTTACTGCTCCTAGCRTGCTTTGTGCATTACCATGTTGGCAATGGACAAAATGCTTTTCTTGAAGGAAAAGTGAGAGGACTATTTTGTTGTCTTTTATTCTCTGGACTCTACTGCTCTTTAGTATTTGACCTAGAGTATATCTCTTCGAGTCATTGAAGAAGTAACGTAAAAAGCAGTGCTTGGGCAGAAGTGAGGAGATGATTGTGAATCATGGAATGGTTTGGGTTGGAAAGGATTTCAAAGTTCACGTAGTTCCAACTCCTCTGCCATGGCAGGGGCACCTTCCACTGGACACCATTGCTCAAAGCCCCATCCTGTACTTTCAAGGGAATTCCAGACTCACAAGTTGTTTGGTCTGTACAGTCAATTGTTTTCATAATAGTTATACTAATAAATGGATAAAATGGCATGGGTTTTGTTGGGTTTGGGTG